>NC_045784.1:108262344-108353136 GCF_008692025.1 Phocoena sinus
CACGGCCGCTGGGCCTGTGTGTCTGGAGCCTGTGCTCCGCAACGGGAGAGGCCACAACAGTGAGAGGCCTGCGTACCGCAAAAAAAAAAAAAAAAAAAAAAAAAAAAAAAAAAAGCTCCAAGGAATTTTTTTTTCAAATATAAGGCTTGCAGATTGCTTGTGGCAGGACTTGACTACAGACCAAAATTTTGACAGATTAACTGGAATTTACACAACAGGTCAAGACAGATCTAGCAGCAGAAAATGAAAGGAATCCCAGAATTATGGGCAATTACCATCAAGGAGGGAGGGCCAACAGGAGACCTCAAAAAGATGTGGGTAATACCTGAAATAAGAACACTGTGTAAAGATAATTTAATAAATAGCCATGAATGCAGGCAGGCAGTCCAGTAGTGGAACTCAGGATGGACTTGGATTAGTTGAGATCCAGCCTGGGTACTGAAGTAGGATTTCAGCCTTTAGAATGATAAAGTAGAGTAAGGTACACCCTGGTCTAGACTCTAAGTTAGGGACTCAGCATAAAATAAAGGACAAAGATCCAATTTATAGAAGGCAGAGTGTTGGTTGAAAGGAAAGGAGGAAAAGGTCAGTAATAGGCCTAGGTTATAAGGCTGCAGTGGCAAGTCTGATTGGTTTCTTGGTCACCAAGCTATGCATTAAATGATGACTTACTTGCTAATAGAATCTAATTCAGGGCTGAGCCTGGAAATCAGAGTTATATTGTCCTAGCTTTAAGGACTAGGGCAAGGAGCCAGTAAAATTATTACCACAATGTCCAGGGCAATGCCATGATTCCAGTGGGTGTTGGTGAACATTAGTGAAGAGATAGTCATGATATGGAGGGGGAAAAACAAGCCTGGATTAGCAGACAGGAAATCTGGATTCTAAATCTGGCTCTTCCAATAACTAGTTGGGAAATCTTGGACAAGTCACTTTTCCTCCTTTGGATTTATTTTTCACACATATATAGTGAAGGTTTTGGGCCATATAGATCTCTCTTCATTCTTACCATTTTAACTTTCTGTGATAATATGGCAAATGACTTATATCTGCTCCATGTTTCTCTATTCAGGACAGATATTCTGAGATGCAGGCCTGACTCTACATGAGAACATACCACGCTTATATAACTAAACCAACATCTGGATTTGTATTTTTATTCAGTTGACCACACCCTACAGATACCATTAAAAAATAACATTCTTGTTTTCACTTCTTTGTCCCTCCCCTTTTTTGCCAAGATTAAAATTATACCACTGAATATCCACAGGGCAATATAGAATGAGTTTTTGTTTGTTTGTTTATTTTCCAACTGAAATAAGCATTTCATATTTCTTGGAAAACAGTGATAATTCTTGGCATAGATCATCTGCATTTACATTATTAGTAGGTAAATGTTAAACCATATTTATTGATATGCTTCCCCGACTAATGAATATTTTATTTTCCCTCTGAATTTCATCCAAACTATTATGGTTTTATCTCTTATTAGGTCTGCAAAACTTGATTTACAAATACTTAAAAGATGAAATATGTTCAGTGTTTTTGTCTTCCAGGTGCAGGAAGGAAAGGTAATGGATCCACTCTGTTTGTTCATTTGCTTTCTCTTTAATGTTATATTTTAGTTAGTTTGGGAGGATTTGCTGGCCAACAATGCTCTTCTAGTTTGGCAAAATTGCATCTGTTGGCTAACACTATTCATGCCTCATTTGACAGTGTTTCACAATTTATAACATCGCATTGATTATGCAGTAATATCCCCTTGGTAAGCCTTGCAATTTCTTGACTCAGGGTAACAAGGAAATAACAAGAAAGGTTCATACCCCTGAACACTTTTGAGCTTTCAATAAATCATTTTGTTCCTTGTTTGCAAAGAATGCAGACATCTCACAACTATGGTATCCTCTTCTTTTACACCTCTTGGTTAAAGGGCCAGCACTTGAGTTTTATTTTGAAACGTTTATCTCTGTTAAAATGCATCTATATAATAACTCCTTGACTTTCAATTTCTAAATATTGCGGGAAACTAAGTGAATCAGATGGAACTATTAAGAATTGAGTCCTTATTTCATTTTTCTGTTAAGGATGATTTTCCAAAGTCAATAGTATAGAATGCAAGGACTGTGAGAAAAGAAATAAAAGAAAATGCATTCTAAGATGATTTATACATATTAATATTTCCATTTTAAGCTCTTTCAAGGACCCCTTGAAATATATATCTAACTATTATTACACTAACACCTGATCTTACCTTTTGAGCTTGTGGCTCAAAAGCTGAAGTACTGGGAATTCCCTGGTGGTCCAGTGGTTAGGACTCCATACTCTCACTGCTGAGGGCCCAGGTTCGGTCCCACGTCAGGGAACTAGGATCCAACAAGCTGCGTGGTGCGGCCAAAATCATTTTTAAAATAAAAATATATACAAATATATTAAAAAACTGCCAAGTACTGTGGTTTCATAAATTTCATATGGCCCAAATACACACACACACACACACACACACACACACACACACACACACACACACACAACTGGATGACTTCTGTCATCTTATTTTTATTGTCAGTTGTCAGATATCTTATACATTGAACAAAAAATGTTTATCCTAACACATTGTTCACAAGAATAGAAATCCTCAAACTTTTTTTTTTTAAAACATCTTTGTTGGACTGTAATTGCTTTACAGTGTTGTGTTTGTTTCTGCTGCATAACAAAGTGAATCAGCTATATGCATACATATATCCCCATATCCCCTCCCTCTTGCGTCTCCCTACCCCCTCCCAACTCCTGTAGGTGGTCACAGAGCACCTAGCTGATCTCCCTGTGCTATGCAGCTGCTTCCCACTAGCTATCTATTTTACATTTGGTAGTGTATATATGTCCACGCCACTCTCTCACTTCGTCCCAGCTTACCCTTCCCCCTCCCCGTGTCCTCAAGTCCACCACTATGGGACTTTACCATAAATTTTCTACAAACGTGCATTTTTATATAAGGTATACCCAGAAGTGGCAGTGAGTCCTTAAATTATTATTAGCGTGGAAATGATGGCAAACTAAATTATGTGATTAGGAGAATAATTTTGTAGTATATTACTTAAACATGTATATATATTTATTTCATAGCATTAAGATTTATTAAGTTACTATGAATTTGTCTCATTAATGGATGGTAGTTTGTTTTCTGTTTTGTTTTTCTTTTTTATCTTGAAGACATTACTATTCTAATGGTAATTTTTGGTAAGGGGGCTTTTAAAACTTGTTTTATTTCCATGAAACTAAAGTACTGGTTTTGGTTTCCATTTATTCACTGTACATTTAATATTGTGGGGCAATGTGCTAAGAGTTGGTTGTACATGAATGAGGCACTTGATACATATTTGTTGCATAAATGTAGAAAAGATAGAGTGCCTGCCCTTAAGGTCCTTATAGTATCGTGAGTGATAGAGATAGGTACACAGGGAATTATAATACACAATAGTATAAAATTACATTAAAGAGGCCCCCAAAACAGACTTAAGTTGTCATGAAAAATTTCACGTAGAAAGTGTTTTTAAGTGGATAACCGAAGGATGATTAGAGATTTGCTGGCTGATGGCAGTAGGAATGCATGCAGAAGAGATGAAAAAGTTCCAGTCAAAAGGAGCAGTATGCATCCTTAGAATTTAGGGAGCTCATGCTGCATTTGAGGACTTCCTGAACTAAGTATGATCAGCTTGATAATCAGTAATGTGCAACACATGTGAACATACTCAAACTCATTTTTTTCCACTTCTAACCTATTTCGGATTTAATCTGACTTCCAGCAGCCAATCTCACAAGCAGTATCAAAGCTAGTTATGAGAGAATATACCATGGCTAAATCCTTCATGGATAGTAAAAAGTTAGCTGTATCTTAGGATCACCTTTCATCTTCATTGCTCTAGAAGAGAAAAGAATAATAGTAAAGAAACTGAAGATGGTGAGCATTTTAATAAATGCACAGATTCACATGCAGAAAGTGAGACAATGCTAACCAGTGACATTTATAGACTATTGCAGTCAACTGAGTACCTTCACCTATTTTATTTCATTTTGGCTTTACAGTAACTCAGAAGGATAGGAGAGGATAGATGTGAAACACTAGTGAGTCTAGGGTGCTTTCTCAACAGCACATGTAAGGACTCAAACCAGGTCTTCTGCTAAGGCTTTTTACCATCATAAAACATTATCTCTCCAAACCTCCCTAAAGCAGAGGAACAAATTATCATAATGTTCGGTTACTGGTCCTTTTCTGCTATATCTTTCCTGTAGGGAAAGAAATTTATATTCTGCCATATAAGCTATGACTATCCAAGTATGTGTGAATTGGAAGCAGACTGTTACAGGCAATAAAAATCTGTAGGCCAAGAATTGTGTGAGGTTCTGAGAGGGTTACATGGAAAGAAAGAAAAATGGAGTTATTAGATAAATATACATGAAACAACTGGAGAACAATCAACCATGTGATACTAAATGAAAATGCAGTAGGCATCGAACCCCATATTGAAAAAATTAGGCTGTAAAAAGGCAGTCAGTTAATTCACATATGGTTTAGATACAGATAAACAGTTTTGCAGCAAGCACAACTGATTTGTTGTCCATAGGAACTGAAAATGGTCATATTTCCTGGTAAAGCAACAAGAAAATGTCAAATTTTAATGACAGCAAAATACAATTAGAAAAGAATTATGCTTAAAGGAAAATCAGCGCATCTAGTTTACTTGTAAAATTTGGCTTATTTTAGTCTCTCCCAGGCAACACATGGTGCTGTATAAAGGCACTTCTAGCTTACCAGAAGAAGGCCTCATTGATTCCATTCACATTATTGCATTAAAAATCTATGAGAACTTTTTGTTCTATAAGAAATACAAAATAGCTGTAGCTATACAAGAAAAATGAAATAGTTCAGTGAGGGATTTTTTTATTTCAGTTTGAAATGTGTAACACACAGGATTTGTTTTGATTTATCAATAAAACAAAATAAACAATATATAAGGTCGTGAGATGTACACACGGGAAATGGTGGAGACATTTGCTGATAGTAACAGTTCTGCTAAGTGGTTCAATCCACAGGAAGCAGTGCAATCCCAAGCATGCCAACTTTCTAGACAACAGAGTTTCTTTTTTTAATTAGCAGTGATAATAAATTAAGGTGACACAGGGCATCTTCTTATTATCAAGGGATCCCAGTTGTATTTGTATTGTAAATGACAGAGTTGCTGCCACTGCCACCCAACTGTCCCCACAGGAATGAGTGGTTTCAGTGAGTGAAGGCAACCCTGAAAGGGCGTGCAAAATGTGACATTTATCTGTTGACTATTTGGAAATGATTTGATACCCCTGGGGCACATCCACCTCAAGTTCACTCTCATTGTTCTGTCACTGTTCTCTAAATGGACAGGAGCAAGCCTGAAAAGTCTTTATAAAAACCATCTTTCCCTCTGTGCTGAGGTCACATTTCCCTAGCCATGGGTCTATGGATAATGGGATCTGAAAGCCAGTGGCATTCCAGGCTGTTTTTATTTTGGCCCATGGTAAGAAATAGTAAAAATACAATTTATATAGAGACTGTGTAAACACACACACACACACACACACACACACACACACACACTGAAAAAGGTTTTAATGGAACTATCTTTTACCATTTGCAATGCTTGCTGACATTTTTTATTCTATTTCTTTTTTTAATTGCTGGTTGCAGCCGTTTAATTTATTTCAAGACTCACTAATGTGTTTCCACTTGCAATTTGTAAAATATTGGTCTAGGAAGCTCTCATGCTGTCAGATCCACTGTTTCCAACCTATTTCTTCACTAGACAATAAAACAAAAACTTTAAACAGTTATGAATGAATGGTGTGTTGATGCTATTTTAAAGTGCATTTTGTACATTCCAAAGTATGGTATTTGTTATTTGTCTTTGACTTTGCTAAAAATTGTGTGGCTTAAATGTCCTATTAGAGATGAAGATTTATAAAAAGAATGATTTATTGTCACACTTAAATTTTTTTTCAAATTCTGCATGTCATTTGGCCATGCAAAGAGGTTGAGCCATATAAATCCATTGAAAGGCCTGACCTCTATTATGCAATTCAAAGATATTTTGGAAGATACAAATTAAGTGAAATGTATTAATGATCATAAAAATCTACAAATCAGGTATTGCCTATTAGATAGAGACATTAGTAGCTACTTTGAGAAATATGTAAACAATGATCTTTCATGATATCTTGTTTTGTCGCTTCAACTAGCAATGACAAATTCATATAGAAGAATACTCTGTAATTCATCAAAACCATCCATGAAAATCTCATGTGAAAAATCAACGCAAATTATATATTCTGAAACTACGTTATTGCTTATAGGTTTTGATGCCTATAGGGCCTCATCTTTTTAAGTTTTGTTTTCCCTTAACCACTAAAGTTTTCTCCTGGTTGTTCATTTGTTTAAAAAAAATAAACTGTGGCACAAATAGGTAAATAGTCTAGTTCAAGTTTAAAAGAATAAAAACCATGATAACTGTCAGGAGATTAGTAAATGTTTAGTAACTTGATAGTCATATGTAGACTGAATAACTAACCAAACAATTCTGAATCTTGGCCCTTTCTTTCTGGATTACATATATACCCTTCCCCATGATATGAAGAAAGTAAACTTTGCTTAAGCATAACTAGATAAGCACTTTCCCCTATAAACTATAATTCTACCACCTCTCTGTTTCTCGTCTCAATGTTTTCAAATTTCACTGCTGCTCTCTTTTCTAAAATGCTCAATCTTATTGCATGCATTTATTCTGGGTTAGGAGACAATAACATAACTGATGCAAGTGAACATGATTCATTACTATATTTCACATCAGCCTAGTAAAATTTGATCAGATGTGGTTAGAAAAACTGTTTTTCAAGTGATACCTTTTTCTGATCTCTTACTTTGAATATGCATTAAGTTCTAGTAAAGAACTTCAAAGTCTATATGCAAACAGATGCAGTACAAAGCTTGCTATATTAAAATATTTTGTATATTTTTTAAGCCTTTTTTTCTTATTCCTGTAGGAGGATAGTTTGAACTTTCAGATATCATAAAAGTTGCAAATGGAAGGTCAAATGTTCAAATTATGGCCTTTGGGGGTGCAATTTTGGATATGTAATTAATACAGAAAGCTAATTATTATAGGGACATAATCTTGATTAATTTCAAAAGTGTTTTCTCTAAGTTCTTTTCTTGGGCTACCATATTCAGGCATGTTTTACTGGATATATGCAAGGAACTAATGATCAAATAAACTATAACCTCCTAAATCTAGATTTACTTGGGTTAGGTAAATTCAGCTGTATGGTAATTCAAGTAATATAGAGAACTGCCTTTAAGAATTTCTCTTGCCTGGAGATGAGCCATTTCTTTGCCCCATATATTGAGGAGATGGACTGCAGTGCATATTAATGCGTTGGAACAATTCAGACATTTTAATTGAATGATAAAGAGTAGATTCTGAAGGGAAAGCTGGAGACATTTTCTCACACTGACCATACAAAAAAATTAATTGGATCTCAGATTTTGACTGGCTGAGGCCAAATGAATGAGTTAATTCGCTGCTACGCTTTTGCTGTTGCGAGTGGCCTACACACTCAATTTGAGACACAGCAGACTAGACTACAGGAGGTTTTTACTCAAACCCTAAAAATGAATTTTGGAGATGGTTTCTTTCAAGTCAGTCAAAATGGTGTTCTAAGTCCAGCATTGTGTCAAGAGTAGTCAAGTGTGGAACCATTATTATGGAGGAGCATACATTCTGGTCAGAACTGTTGATTTGATATAAATCTGTGTGTGCACAATATGAGTTTCCCTTGACAATTTTCAAGCTAATTCATCATGTAGTTTAACATAGCATCTGTTAAATTTAGTTATTATTTAAAATATTCTACGTTATGCATCCCAGTTATAGAAGTTTGGTAACCCAAGACAAACAGAGTTTCACACAATTTATGGAGTATATGGACGCATTTCTATATCTCCTTTAAGAAATAATTATAGTTGACTTTACTTTGAGGGTGCTGTTTTAGCTACTCTGACCAATATATATTTTAACTTACCTAATTTCCATTCATTTTCCCAACTTGCAATTACTCCTCCTTTTTTAAAAATAAATCGTAAATGTTATTCACCTTTTAGCAGCTAGTCCTACTTCCTAGCCCTAACTTAGACAATTTAAGTTAATAATTTTATTCACAATAACTAACATGTAAGAAAACTGGAATAAACTAAAGTGAAAATTATGAGGCTAACTCAAAAAGCAAGTGACACAGACTAATAGCTATAATATTTGATGTTTATATGAATCATAAGTTTCATCACTGACTATTATTTCTCTAGCTTAGTTTTATTAGCATCCTTTGAGCCACAAGACGTTTTATCCTAATTCACATTTCTTTCAGCTGAAGGTAATAAAAGCTTATTTTTATGCAACAAAGCAGTGCTTTGTGACTTTGCTCTTTCCCTAATGATAGTGTCTTTCAGTCTTCTTAATACATTTGTGTTGCCCACAAAGGAAAAACGAATAATTTCTTGCAAATCAAAGAAATATTCACACAAGACCCCAAACAATTCCTCATTTCATCTTGAGCCAAAAATAATGCAAAGATGGAGAATAAAATTTAATGTTATGGTGACATTCTACTGACTTGTCCATTTTCTGGCATAGATTAGTCAATAAACTATCAATACAATTAGTAAAGGGCAGACAAAAGATAATCTCAGATGTCTCGCCACCTACTATGCTCTCCTCAATGGACCAGTTACGTTATTCATAAGAAAAACACAACTGGCTGGCTGGTTTGTCAATCAAAGGAGTGTAAAATCCCAATAGAAAAAATTCTGACTTTGGATGCATGTGAATGATAGGATCCATTTCCAAAAAGAGGTATTACAAGCCAGTGACTGCTAAATTAATTTTTGTTTACAGTGTAATATTGGTAAAAAATCAGTAGCATTCATGAAGGGATTAAAAAATACTCAAAACAATATTGAACAAACAATGTATAATTGCGCTGATATCACTACTACAGCAAAATGATGTCTCACAATATTTGGCAGAGCAGCTCCAATAGATTTTCTGCATGTTGTCAGTACTTGTTTAAAAGTGTTTAATGCCCTGACCTCACTCTCCTGTATTCAAACAAGGCAAAGTGTCTTTATGTTTCAAATATATATATAATTATTATTTGGTTTGACTTTATATTTGATAAATTTTCTATAAAACCGTGCTCACTTAGTAGGAGAAAAGGTATATTTTACAATTAGTCAAAATTTGGCAGCATAAAAGTTGCCATGGGATGCTTGTTGTGGGCACAGTTTTAGGTCCTCTTTTTAAAGCAGTAACTATTGTCCCCAATTCAAACTGATTGACCTGAAGGAAAAGTGTTCTTAGATTCTTATGACCTTGTTCTTTTAACCTCCAAGATCTCTTCAGACCATTCTCTGAGAATATTTGTGTCCTAAAAATCAGTGTCATAATCATTGCCATTATTATTATTTTAATTAAGATATTTCTAAATTTGCACCCTCCTTTACTTTTTCTGTGTAGGATATTTCTACACGAGTCATGTACCTTGTCAATAGACAGTAGTAGAAATACCAATAGAAAAATGAAGACCTGGACTCCTTAGGTAAATCACTTAAAATCCATTGTAGTTTAAACATATTAGGGGTAGTGGTGAACTGGATAATTACAAGCTATTTTTCTATTTTAAAATTATATTATTCATATAATCCTCAAAATAATATCCCAAGGTACATATTATATATAACAGTTATATTTATGTCCATAGCACAATTGAAGGAATTGAGACTCAAGGAGTTTGTGACTTATCCAAAGAAGCATAGCAACTCAGCTACAAAGATTTTGCAGGGTTTATTTACTATAATTGCCTATATTGTTAGCAAAACTTACCTGTATAACATTTCCCAAGATCTGTTTTATAAAACATCATAAAATTATATAAATATGATATATCAGAGTTCAATTTAAGTTGCCTTTTTTGTTTAACCTAATATGACTTGCTTATGTTATATATCTTTGAATATATAATAGGTTAAGTTACTATTTTTCCAAAACATAGCTGTAAGTTGTAAATGTCATTTTGATACAGGTATTATGTAACATAGGTATTGAAATAGTCTCTCAATATCAATAGTTTATCATTAACCAGGAAATGCAGATTTGGATTCCAAACCAGGAGCTCCAAGGGAATATTTTCTTCATCCAGTAGGCAAAACAATCTTTCATACATCCTGAGCTCATGTACTGTTTTGTTTTGTTTTGTTTTGTTTTGTTTTTTTGTGGTACGTGGGCCTCTCACTGTTGTGGCCTCTCCCGTTGCGGAGCACAGGCTCCGGACGCGCAGGCTCAGCGGCCATGACTTACGGGCCCAGCTGCTCCGCGGCTTGTGGGATCTTCCCGGACCGGGGCACGAACCCGTGTCTCCTGCATCGGCAGGCAGACTCTCAACCACTGGGTCACCAGGGAAGCCCTCATGTACTGTTTTAGAAAATTTGGAAAACAGGTTGAAAATCAAAACGTTTTGAAACCACGATTAATAGTAAAAAAAGAAGTGGCTTCACAGACTGCGTTTTAGTTATACTTCCTCCTGCCTTGGCTTATCCCACATTCAATTCTGCCATTCCCAAGGGTCTGTCCATTAAATTTGAAAGAGTAAGATAGGTGTTTTGTAAAATATTAGTTGATGTTACCCAGAGCAAGAAAAAACACCTTAGCAAATGAAAGATGAATGAACCTATTGAAACATTATACATTGCTTCCAAGCACTAAATAGTAAGAGACATCTTCTCATCAAAAGGATAAATGTCTCATTATGACAAATTACTTTTTATTTTCTATAAATTGTGGACTTTTGGATTTGTTAAAGACACAAGAGGGCGGAAGTCTTATTCATTACTTTCTTCTCTCCCTTCTGTTCTCGAAATGACTTCAAATGTCCTTCATTTCTCAGTGCCAGTAGTCTGACTGGCAAATATAAGAAAACAGGGTTGCCAATTTTAAACTTATGGAAGACTAAGGAATGCTTGAGAAAACCACAGATGTGAGGGACAAAAAAATTAGTTTCATTTGTACTGAAATGTTAAAGCTCTTTATCTTATAGCTATCAACATTATCAACTTCAGCCTACAAAATTCTCATCTTTTTCTTCAATCTTTAAAAGATATGTCAATTAGTTTCCTGTCCTGTGGTTTAGAATGTTGTACGTAGATTATAAAAAGGATACATAATTGTCTTTTGCTGGTAGCATTACATGCATTTCAAAACATAGTTGGAAAAGATTAAGAAAGTGAGATGACTCATGAACCATTCCTTGCCACTTTAACCTCCTTTGCCATTCCCTATTTTTTTTGAACAAGGGATATGAAACATGAAACATTAAACCTAGTAGCAGTCCAACATGACTTATTTTATAAAGTTAGTCTTACGTAAACTTTTTTGCTTTAGTGTAAGTGGCAGTCCCCATATCTTTATATACATTTCTTTGCTTTGTTTCTGAAAGCTTGGGTTCTCCCTAGATGTCTGTTGGTCATTAGTCAATTGACATCAGGCTACTTTTACCCCTGTAACGTTTGCCTTTGACCTCATTTTTACCAGATGTAGATAATCAGAAAAGAAACATCTGCTCTGAAATGATTTTCCAGTTTGATTTTGTTCCCTTCCACCCCACAGGTCAGTGGTTGATTCATAATGTGATGGGTAATCCTTTGTTGGTTTTCTTCTAGCATATATGTTGACTAACATTTGTTATTGTCTTGCACTAGTCGCTAACTGTTCCATGTGCATTATTTCCCAAATTCTGATTTCACTGAAAGTTAGAAATAAAATATTTAGCACATAGTTCCTGGCAATAATACTTCTCAAAAAAATTTAGCTACTATATAAAATAATACTATTTTTCCATTGTTGTCTGCCTTTATACTTACCTTAAGGATGTAATTTCTTTGTTTTTGTAATTATTTTAGGTGTTAATAATACATTGAAAGGCTGGTGTGATTTAAAATTAGTCAAAATGACTGTAAATGTAAAACAACCTTAAAAAGGAAAAGCAAAATAAAAATTTTAACAATTGGCCCTGGAGAAGATCCAGAGAAGGACAATCAAAACAGCCAACAGGGCTTCCCTGGTGGCGCAGTGGTTGAGAGTCCGCCTGCCGATGCAGGGGACACGGGTTCATTCCCCGGTCCGGGAAGATCGCACATGCCGCGGAGCGGCTAGGCCCGTGAGCCATGGCCGCTGAGCCTGCGTGTCCGGAGCCTGTGCTCCGCAGCGGGAGAGACCACAACAGTGAGAGGCCTGCGTATCGCAAAAAAAAATAAAAAATAAAAAAAAAAGAAAGTATCTAGAAAATAACTGTGGGTGGAGACATGAGCACATGTACCCGACTGGAATCAAATATATGAAAAGCCTGTTCAGTTCTAAAGAGAATTCAGTGCCAAAGGAACTGTAAAGGACTGCTTGTGACCTCGAAATATTCTAGTTTATCCTAACTGATAATTGCATCAGATTTGGTCTGAATATTGTCTAGTGAAATAAATCGGAATTATTGCTTCTCTTCTCATGAACTTTATACGTCTATCAATGCTCATTAAATTTTACATAAATAATTATTAATGTGAAATATAAATTTTATTAAGTACAATTTGACAAATATGAAATATATTTAATGCATATATAATATTGATTTCATATAAGCTAAAGATATAAAAGGAATCAAAAAGGACCCAAATAAATTCCAGAGCTTCTTATCCATGTTGAGTTATTAAAAATTATGAATGCCTGATAGGCCTATCAATAATAATGGTGTTTCAGACAGACAAAAACTTGGGGGCCCTATTTGCTATTAACCTAACAAAGGACTGCAGGAGAAAAGATAGAAGAAAATCTTTGTGAAATGGAGTTATACAAAAATTTCTTAGATATGACACAGAGGGCATGAATCACAAAAGAATATAAATAAGTTGGTTATTATCAACAGTAAAATGTCTGCTCTTCCAAAGACTCCGTTTAGAAACTGAAAAGAAAATTCACAGGCTGGGAAAAATATTTGCAACACATATCTGAGAAAGGTCTTGTATTCATTATATGAAAAGAACTCTTATAAGTCAATAACAAGAAATCAAACAACACAACAAAAAACAGATTTGAACAGACAATTCATCAAAGAACATGTATGAATGTCACATAAGCACATGTATAGATGCTCAGTCACTAGTCGGTGGGGAAATGCAAATTAAAACTACAATGAGATATCTTTAGAATGGTTAAAGATAGAAACAATTGACATTGTGAAGTGTTGATGAAGGTGCAGAACCATTGGAGTCCTCATACATTGCTGATGACAGTGCAAAAGTATACAACTACTTTAAGAAACATTCTGGCAATCTCTTATAATGTAAAACATACGTATACCATGTGACCCAACAATCCTACTAGTATTAAGTGAAATAAAAACGTATGTCTATAAAAAGAGTTGCTTGAAAATATCCCTAGCAGCTTTACTCATAAGTCAAAAACTAGAAACAACGCCAAAGTACATCAGCTGGTACGTAGAATAACATATTGTGGTATATTCATACAATGGAATACTGCACAGCAATTAAAAGGAATGAAATACAACAACATGGATGAATCTCAAATGCATTATGATACATGAAAGAAGTAAACTCAAAAGGCTCCATACTACATGATTCCATTTATATGATATTTTGGAAAAGGCAAAATTATAGGGGCAGTAAGCTGTCAGTGGTTGTCAAGAGTGGAAGGTGACAGGTGAGGATTTACTTCAGAATGGCTCACAGGTTATTTTTGGTGTGATATAAATGTTTTATATAACTCTTAGAGTGGTTATATGCTGTATACATTTGTCAAACATGCTTATATACCTAAAGAGAGAAAATTTTACCAAAAGAAAAGTGTATCAAAATAAACCTGTTTCTAAAAACAGTCTCAGTAAATTCAAGTTACTGAGATCTATGATGAGTTATTAAAAGAAGTTCTGATTGTTTGATAATCATCTTTTTGTGACTATTTATAGTTTTACAATCAACCAGAAAACCTAAGTCCTTATCCACTATTGACCTGACAAAGAACTACAGAGAAATAGATAATACTTTGCATATATAAGAAACGGGTTGAAAGTTATACTAACTTCACAGTTTATCATATCTCCCTTCCCCCCTCTCTTCGCTCTTTCCTTCCTTCCTTCTTTCACTTTACAAGTACTTATCTGGTGCCTACCATTTGCCAGAAATCATTCTAAGCTCTGGGGATATAGCAATGAACAAAAAGATATGATTCTTGCCCTCTTGTTGCATATATTATAGGAAAATTACACTTAATAAGATCTCCATGAATGACAATTAAATGAATTCATTTCTGGTGCAACTTTTAAAATCTCAATTGTTATATTTGAAACAAGACCACACATTTCTATAGAAGAAAGAGCATAGAAATAATCATACCTAACAACTCTAGGTTGCTCATTATACTCCAGAATTGTTACTTTTTTCCTTTATTAAATATAAAAGACATTTTCATGCAAAGCTTAGGTGGTACATAGTTACCTGATCATTCTTAGTGCTTATCTGCTGCGATAAATCTGAAAAAAAGTCTAGGCAGTTTGTTTCCATTCATCAGAATAGCCATTACCTGAGGTAGCTATTAGTAGGCACGTGTTTCTCCTAATAAAAAACTTTATGCTTTTTCCTTCTCTCTTCATTTCAAGATGATTTGTTTCTTTAAAAGCTTTTCTGCATCCAGTTCAGGAACTATATTTACTTTCATTGTCTTTTAGAAAAGTTTAGTTCCCACAAAAGTGAAATTACCTAAAACACATAGAATAGAAATTAAATATCTTATTACAGTCATTTATATATATATAAATATATATATTTATACATTGTAAATCAACTATAGTCCAAAATAAAATAAAAATTTGAAAAACAACAGGTAAAAATACCATGATTTACTTATCAGAAAACATAGGCTGTGTGGGCCTTTATATATATATATATATATATATCAACTTTACTCACTTTGCCCTTCTTAAGTAGAATCTCAAAGGATTACCAAAAGGAAGGACATCACACTATAACTTTGCTAGGTGAAGTGTGCATTTCTTTTATCTGTACAAGGGGATATAGTAGAACAGTAGGGAAGACTATGAGGTGTAAGGAGACAGAGAGAGGTTCTTATAAAAGAGAAAGCTACTTCCGACTTTCTACTGAAATGCTCATGAAGGCATATAAACGACCAAAACCATAACAAAAAAATGATTGACAGATAGCTGCCATAATTTGTGAAGAACTTCCCTACTTATAAAGCTAATGACACAAGGTTCATAGAAATAATTAGTGTCTCATCTATGAACTATGATTTAGCTTTAAAGAAGATAAGAAGCTCATTTTTTTCGGTATCCATAAAGAAAGCTTTCTTGTAACAGCCACATTTGTCTGTTTACCTATTGTTTATTACTGCTTACAGGATACAACAGAATTGAATAGTTTCAACAAGAACAGAATGGCCCACACAGCCTATTTTTTTTTTTTGATAAGTAAATCGTGGTACTTTTTTTACCTTTGTTTTTTTTAATTTTTATTTTATATTGGACTATAATTGATTTACGATGTTGTGTTAATTTCAGGTGTACAGCAAAGTGATTCAGTTATACATATATAATACATATATCTCTTCTTTCTCATATTCTTTTCCCATTTAGGTTATTGTAGAATATTGAGCAGAGTTCCCTGTGCTATATACTAGGTCTTTGTTGGTTATCTCTTTTAAGTATAGTAGTGTGTATATGTCAATCCCAAACTCCCAATTTATCCCTCCCCCCCCACCTTTCCCCTTTGGTAACCATAAATTTGTTTTCTACGTCTGTGAGTCTGTTTCTGTTTTGTAAATAAGTTCATTTGTATCTTTTTTTTTATATTCTGCATATAAGCGATATATTATGATATTTGTCTTCCTGTGTCTGACTTACTTCACTTAGTATGATAATCTCTAGGTCCATCCATGTTGCTGCAAATGGCATCATTTCATTCTTTTTAATGGCTGAGTAATATTCCATTGTATATATGTATCACATCTTTTTTATCCATTCATATGTCGATGGACATTTAGGTTACTTCCATGCATTGGCTATTGTAAAGAGTGCTGCAATGAACATTGGGGTGGGGTGTATGTATCCTTTTGAACCATGTTTTATTTTTTATTGGAGTATAGTTGATTTACAATATTGGGTTACTTTCTGCTGTACAGCAAAATGAATCATATATATATATATATATATATATATATATATATATATACACACACACACACACACACATATATACACTCTTTTTTAGATTCTTTTCCCATATAGGTCATTACAGAGTATTGGGTAGAGTTCCTAGTACCATATAGTAGGTCCTTGTTGTTTATCTATTTTATATATAGTAGTGTGTATATGTCAATCCCAGTCTCCCAGTTTATCTCCCCCATTTCCCCCTGATAAGCATAAGACTGTTTTCTACATCTGTGACTCTATTTCTGTTTTGTAAGTATGTTCATTTGTACCATTTTTAAAGATTCCACATATAAACAATATCATATGGTATTTGTCTTTCTCTCTCTGACTTACTTCATTCAGTATGACAATCTCTAGGTTCACCCATGTTGCTGCAAATGTCATTATTTCATTCTTTTTTATGACTAATATTCCATCGTATATATGTACCACATCTTCTTTATATATTCCTCTGCTGATGGACATTTAGGTTGCTTCCATGTCTTGGCTATTGTAAATAGTACTGCAATGAACATTGGGGTGCATGTATCTTTTTGAATTATAGTTTCCCCAGATATATGCCCAGGAATAGCATTGCTGGACCATATGGCAGTTCTATTTTTAGTTTTTTAAGGAACCTCTATACTGCTCTCCATAGTGGCTGTACCAATTTACATTCCCACCAACAGTGTAGGAGGGTTCCCTTTACTCCACACCCTCTCCAGAACTTATTGTTTGTAGACTTTTTGATGATGGCCATTCTGACTGGTGTGAGGTGATATCTCATTGTAGTTTATATTTGCATTTGTCTAGTAATTAGTGATGTTGAGCATCTTTTCACGTGCCTATTGGCCATCTGTATGTCTTCTTTGGAGAAATGTCTATTTAGGTCTTCTGCCCATTTTTTGATTGGGTTATTTGCTTTTGTGATGTTGAGATGTGTGAGCTGTTTGTAAATTTTGGAGATTAATCCCTTGTTGATCAGCCATTCCTTTGTCATAGTGATTATTTCTTGCATTCTATCTATGTATCTATGTATCTATCTTCATCATCATTGTCATCTATCTACCTATCTGTCCATTTATCTAACTAATCTGTTCATCTATCCATCTATCTAAACTGTCCATCCATCCATTTGATAAACTTTAATCCCCAGAAAACTTTGCAGGTTCACTGGGAGAGCTCATATGTGATGCTCTTGGAGCAGCAGTCCCAAAAAGTGAAAAAAAGTCTCCCAAAGTAAAATGGGAATGGAAGAGCCAGTGTGGAATATACAGGTCAACTCTGTGTTTTGAATTCAAGGGAAAATTAGAGAAAAATAATCTAATTCTTAACTGGATTTATTTTTCTCCATTACTGTCTAATATATTTTATTTTATTTTTTAATAAAATATATTTTATTAAATATAAATTTAATATATATAAATATATATTTATATATAATATATTGATATATGTAAATATATATTAATAAATATATTTATTTATATATTTTTTGGCTGTGTTGGGTCTTCATTGCTGCACATGGGCTTTCTCTAGCTGTGGTGAGGGGGGCTACTCTTTGTTATGTTGTGTGGGTTTCTCATTGCCGCAGCTTCTCTTGTCGTGGAGCACGGGCTCTAGGTGCGCAGGCTTCAGTAGTTGTGGCGCACTGGCTCAGTAGTTGTGGTGCATGAGCTTAGTTGCTCCGCAGCATGTGGGATCTTCCCAGACCAGGGCTCAAACCCACGTCCCCTTCATTGCCAGGCAGATTCTTAACTGCTGCACCACCAGGGAAGTCCTACTAATATATTTTAGTAGGTTTTTAATTATAACATAAGCTTCAGAAGAACAGATGTTGATCTATTTTTGTCTACGTCTGTAACTTGAGTACCAAGCACAATGCCTGGAACATTGAGATGTTCAATCAATATCAAATGGCTGATTAAAGAAATGGTTCTATATACTGTAAAGGAAAAAATATCTGAATAAAATCTGCATCTATAGTTTGTCTGTCTCTGACCTCTACTGGAATCCAGTTTTCTTCAGAGGAAAGATGAAACCTTACTTGTCTGTAAATACCAAAGCACACATGATAGTGTCTGGTACATAAATGACTGTGTTTTGACTTAATGGAAGATTTATACTAAAAAAGAATGATAATCTTGTAAGATATAGGGAATGGAATAAAGAAAAATTATAAAAATGCGTTGCATTTATTCTTGTACCAATTTATCAATTGAAAAAATTTCTTAAAGTGCCAGTAGTTGATAATAATCATTGAGTCCTTACAAGGTCTAATTGCATTGCTTATATTATCTAGTCAATA
The DNA here is from genome assembly GCF_008692025.1 of Phocoena sinus. Taxonomy (NCBI): domain Eukaryota; kingdom Metazoa; phylum Chordata; class Mammalia; order Artiodactyla; family Phocoenidae; genus Phocoena; species Phocoena sinus. Next base: position 108,281,000 of record NC_045784.1, read on the forward strand.
GCAATCCTCCCTTAGAACTCTGTCACCTGAGGTGGTGAGATTTTACTCATAGGGTTGTGCATTCTTTCTCTTTGTCATTGTCTTTGGTGTTAATTCTTGTTTCTTAACCTGAGTGATGCCCACTACTTTCCTTCTAATGTCATGGATGAAAACTATCAAAGATACTTCCAAGTTTTTTAATTCTTCAATTTGAGACAGACTGTTTAAAGATAAATGATTAGGCTGATTCAAGAGGAAACACTTTTGCTCCTTTTTTTTCCACTGGGTATATGCTTAATGTCTTGCAGGAATTCAGAAAATAATTAACTAATTTTTCTGGCCTTCTGATGGGTCTCAGACTCAATACTGACCTTACAAGCAGCACTGGCAAAGTCTTAGTGATAGAATCTTTATTATTGATATTGATACATACAACAAGATGGATGAAGAGTTAATTGATGGTAGAATTTTTAGGGAACTAGTAATTTCTCAGAATATTTTAAGACATAATTTCCTTTATTCTCTGGAGTATCATCAGGAAAATTCATACCTAGGAAATATTCATGTATCTTCTTACCAAGACTTACCAAAATCATTTAGAAGATTATAGAAAGGTTTTAGAAAAATGGAAGATCACAGAAACATGCAGCATATGCACTGTCAACTCTCTCTCTCTTTTTTTTTTTTTTGCGGTACGCGGGCCTCTCACTGTTGGGGCCTCTCCCGTTGCGGAGCACAGGCTCCGGACGCGCAGGCTCAGCGGCCATGGCTCACGGGCCCAGCCGCTCCACGGCATGTGGGATCTTCCCGGACCGGGGCACGAACCCGTGTCCCCTGCATTGGCAGGCGGACTCTCAACCACTGCGCCACCAGGGAAGCCCAACTCTCTTTAAGGGACAAATGCACAGTTTAGACGTGGGTATTTGGTACCAATAAGACCTAATATTTCCTGCAATAAATCAATGGAAATGATCTCCAATATGGCAAATGTGACTAAAAAGTGTGCTCTAATTATGATATTGTTTACTATTATCAGCAGTGATAATCAGCAAACTTGATATTATGAAGAAGCTAAAAGAAAAATTAACTTGATTTCTTTTGGAACATGGTAGGCCACATTCCCAGTGATGGAGAGGAGAAACCCTTTAAAAATATTGATAACTGTCTTTTATTGACTACTTGCTATATGCCTACTCCTTTGAATCCAATATGTTTTTAAAACCTCATACTGAAACTATACAGTAGGTAAAACTGTTTCCATTTTGCAGATAAAAACAACAACTGTAGCTTAGAAAAAAGTTAATTAATTTAGTTGCTAATACACATTCAGTTTGTTTTAGGTCATGATTCAAACCAAAAAGTCTGTCAATATTTAAGCACTTAAGCACTTCACTTTACTTCTTTTCTTTCTAAAGTCATCCCCAGATACCTTCCATCTAGTCTACGTTGCAGCTGTATTTCTATCTGTTCCTCTCTTGCCTTCAGAGCTTTGTATGTGCTTTTTAAAAAAATCTAACTTTTGGGGCTTCCCTGGTGGCGCAGTGGTTGCGAGTCTGCCTGCTGATGCAGGGGACATGGGTTTGTGCCCTGGTCTGGGAAGATCCCACATGCCGCGGAGTGGCTGGGCCCGCGAGCCATGGCCGCTGAGCCTGCGCGTCCGGAGCCTGTGCTCCGCAACGGGAGAGGCCACAACAGTGAGAGGCCCGCGTACCACAAAAAAAAAAAAAAAATCTAACTTTTGACCAAAAAAAGAATTAAAACAACCTATTTGTGGCAAAATTTATATAGAGACTATTTGTTCTGTGGAAAGCCTCTCTGACTCCCCTGAAAATGTTGGCTACCTGTGCTAGTACTCTCACAGAATACTGTGCATTTCTTCTTATCACACACTTTTGTAAAGATTATCTATTGTTTGTTCTTTTCAGGATTGTAAACTTCTCAGCTGTAAGTGCCATATTCAGTTTGTTCACTATTGTATCCCCAGTCACTAACATAGTTTCTAAAAGATGGTAGGGACTTAAAAGTATTAGTTGAATGAAAGAGCAAGATAAAATTTGGGTATTCATATTATTAGTTTGCATTTGATTATACGCAAAATTAATTCAGCATAAAGTGGAGGTTTCTCCATGTTTTCAAATGCCATTTTTCAAAAAATGGGTTTGTTGAGTCATTAAAGAGGTTCATTAGTGATAAAAAAAAGGAACAGTATGGTATAGAAGGGAGAGCACTCAACATCGAGGTTCTTGGATATTAAAACTGTGAGTTTAGCTCCAAATCTAACTAGAAGGTAACTCTTGGAGAAGTCATTTCACTTTACTGTCATATATCATATTTTAATCTAATAACAAGATGCATGTTTGTAGACATAGATATAAAATAGAAACAACTAGATCAAAGTGATGTGGCTGACTCTTTACATGTGAAAGTTGAAATTATTTGTCTAAAAAAGACAAGAGATTCTAAAAATGTTCCATGGACAAAAAGTTTTTAGGATTTTCCAGCAGCAAATGGAAGATACATTCATAGAACCCAAAATGCTTTTTAAATATTTCAAGATATAAATAATCTTAAATGTGTACACTTTTCACTTGAAAATACACTTCCTTTGATGAAGCACTCTGTTTTTTCATCAACTGGTAAAAGGATCTTAGCCTGTAGAATCAATATATAAACATTAGCCTCTATTGTAGGAAATGTGGTAGGGATTGGAGGAAGGAGTTCATGAATGAAATGGAAATACACCCTCTTTTCTTATTCAGGAACCAAAGACAAATGGTTGTGCCTGGGATTATCCAATCCTGCATTCTACAAAGACAATTGTAAATAAACTTTACCTATTTCAGGCCGCTTGTTTTAAGTCTCAGTAAGAACTGAAGAGCTAGTGTATATTGTTGTTGAATAAATAACAGAAAACCTGAAAGAAAGAGAAAGAGGAGAGTGAAATAGAAATAGGGAGAAAGAAAGCAGTCTTCAATCCACTGATCGTATATAATATATATGTATGTATATGTGTATATGTATGTGTGTGTATGAGTAATTTAATCTATGCATATGTACAATATATATTTTCTTAGGATTTACTTTAACCAAGAGATAAAATTAAAACATTTTTGTTTAGCATATTCATTATTTCTAGGCTAAAAAGATTTATCCTACCATCTGGAGCTACAAATAGGACTGTTCTCTTGTTGAGTTACTGTTCCTAAAGTAAAAAATCTCAAAATGATTGAAACAATATTTTGCACTTTATATGTTTCTTTTTAAGCTTATATATATATATATATATATATATATATATATATATATATATATATACTTCTTTAAAACAAATCTGTTGAATGACAGTTCAATATCTTTTGATAAGGATGTTGGTGTCTACCCTCTCCACCTCAACAGCTGTTCCATGCTTCTTCTACTTAATTCAAACATTGAACAAAGTAGCATGCAAGAAGATAAACAAAACATGTATATATATATATAATGTGTTTATATATACAGTATGTTTTATATATAGTATACAGTAGTATATAGTATAGTGTACTACTATATACTATAATATATAATGCTATGTATATGATAATATACATAACAATACTATATATACTATATATTCATATATATAATGCATATATATATATACACCATTTGTATGCCATATATCAGTGGGCAGGTTAATTTCAGCTCTGCTTTGTCCAAATTTATATATTCTTAATTAGCATGATTCAAATCATTTCTGGTATTACAGTTTTAGTATCTATTGCACATCACCAAACTGGTCCACTTATTCAAAATTTCAGTATTTTAAATGCATCACATTATTTAATAGGCCAAAAAGGGGAAAAATAAATGAACAATTAGAGTCATTTTTGTTCATCAAGAAATACTATTAATGTTCAAATCAGAAATAAATTTCATTCGGTATTTCATATGTTTTTCATCCAAAGGATATGCCTCAAATTTTAGTATACAAATTTTCCCCCCAAGTACATGCAATCATGTATTTTTTGGGAAAGATGCTTGCTTTTCAAAGGCATGTTGCCTAAATAGTTAAAATATACTGACATCCATATTTAAATTATTTTTCTATTGATCATTTTTATTGCTCTATTTCACATTTTATCCTATTATTTATAGGACACAGTAATGAACTCCCACTGCTTTATTGCATTATTTGATAAACAATGTAACAAACTCAAGAGCTAGAGCAATAAAATTAAGGTGATTTAGCAATAAAGCAATTCCCTGGATTTTAATTAAATTATGGAAAATTATGTTCTAAAGACTCTAAACTAGGACTCTCTAATATAGGTCTGGGGCATCATAGCTTTAGGTATAACACTGTGAAAATGCAAATCATCTAAAATATCTAGTTGATTTTGATTATATATTAAAAAAATGAAAAAAACAAGAACAGACTAATAATGCCTATAACCTATTTTTTTCCCATGAATGAGGATCTCTGGCAACAAGCATAGTTCCTGACACCTGTGAGGCTCTATATGGATGTTTCTCAATGAATAACTCCAAGTATGTAGCAACTCTCATACAGATCTTTAAAGCAACTGAGTAATTAGTTATTGAACATTCAAAAGTACTTCTAGTATTATTTCCTAGAATATTTTCTGTAGACAGAGTATAAATCTAGGTAGATGATTATGAGAGTGAAGAATGCTCAATACTTAAAATGGAATTTGAGCGTATCAAATAGTTGGGGACATGAAAGTAGCTTACTCTTTGATAAATATTCAAGGACACTAAAAACTTATTCTAATAATGTTTTAAATGCTAATTCCACTAAATAATTTAACATATATACACAAAAAATGTCTTGGGTTCATCTGATAATCCAATTTAAAGAAAGCACTCTAAAATATTTAACAGCACTTGAAGCTTTACTAATAATTGCAATGTACATATAAGGATTCAGAATGGATAACATACTATGAATTTATCAATCTACCGAAAATATACACCAAATATAAATAGATAAAAATCTTATTTATAGCCAGATAACTGATTACTGGGAAGCCAAGTTGATTCAGAAAGAGTAAGTATAAGATTAGTCTAGGGTGGTAATTTAATAAGAATTTTTTTCTTTCTTTGAATCAGAAACTTAAAATAGCTTCACAAGTGATGGAAGGTCTCAAAGTTACACACTCATAAGATTCATTAACGACATTCTCTACTTATTTATCTGAGTCTTATAAATGTCACAATTTAATGGACTTAAGATTTTATTTTAATTTTGCAGCTTCCTTGGCTGTGAAAATAGGTCTTATTCATGGGATATAGATGCAGTATGGGCCCCAGGGATCCAGTGATATTAATTGGTCCCTTTTTAAGATAATCTTACTTTAGGATTTACCTTTCTGAGACATTTGGTATAAATACTAGATTATATACATTTATGTACTTATTTTTTCAGATTAACCCTTTTGTGCCTACAGGGTTTTTCTAAATTGTATTTCTGTGTAAAGAATAAAGGTACATCCATATCATGCCTGCTTGACCCATAAACATTGACATTTTCCAGGATCATGTGCTTTGTCATCTTCTCATTCTACACACTCTTCTTCAGTGCATCTTCTCTTTTCCACATTTTATTTACTAGTTTTGTGCTGACTGGTAAATCTCTATTTCCCTTGATAAATTTCCCTAAAGATTCAGATTACTTGACATTTCTCTTTGATTGTCTCATAGGCACTGCAATGGACTGAGTGTTTGTGTTCCTCTAAAATTCATATGTTGAAACCTTAATCCTGATGTGATAGTATTTGGAGGTGGGGCCTTTGGCAAGTAATTAGGTCAAGAGGGTGGAGCCCTTGTGAATGGGATTAGTGCCTTTATAAGAAGAGGCCAAATAGCTAGCTAGCTCTCTTTCACCATGTGAGGACACAGCAATAAGACAGTCCTCTGCGAACCAGGAAGAGGGCATTCACCAAGAACCTGACCATGCTGGCACCTGGATTTTGAACTTCCAGCCTCCAGAATTGTGAGAAATAAATGTTTGTTGTTTAAGCCACCCAGTCTCTGGAAATTTGTTATAGTAGCCCAAACTGGTTAAAACAGGCAATTAAACTTAAAATGTGCAAAGTGGCTACCCTAAGATCTCAAGCTTGACATTACACTTCATGAAGACAGAGACCACACAGTATTCATTTCTGTACCCCAGAAACTAGTAGAACATATAATACCTATAAGTACTGGCAAATATTTGCTGAACTGTGCTGTATACTGTTCAGAACTGAGTTTCTCATTCTGAGCTGTTTTATTTTTTGTTGTTGGTGGTGGTGTTTTGTTTTGTTTTTAATGTAAGACTTATCTGGATATTATATCTTTTAATCCTGGGCCAGTTCTGCAGCTTCAAGCAAGACATTTTCCAGCTCTTGACCTTAAGTTTCCTTCTATAAAATAAATGATTAGAATATATTATCAATAAAGTTTCACACTGACATTCTTGGAAATACAAACCAAATGTTGTGGGAATTGTTAGGAAATCTTATAACTGAATTGTGCCTTGAGGATTTGTTGACTTTTTTCTCCCTTAAACTTCCTTTTCAATTGTTTATAACAGGTTTATTTGTATGTATTTCACATACCATACAATCTATCCTTTTAAAGTGTATAATTCAATGGATTGTAGTATATTCACACAGTTGAGCAACCATCACCACAATTAATTTAGAACGTTTCCATAACCCCTAAGGGAAACTTCTTAACCCATCAGCAGTCACTCTTATCTATCCCTAATCCTCCCAACATCAGCCCTAGGAAACAACTGTTTTCTGTATCTATAGATTTACATATGCTTGACATTTGGTAAAAATGGTATTATATACTATGTGATATTTTACAACTAGCTTCTTTCACTTAGCATTAAGTTTTCAAGGTTCATCCATGTTGCAGTGTGTATCAGTACTTTATTTCTTTCCATTGCAAAATAATATTCTATCATATGGAGAGATCACATTGTATTTACCTATTATCAGTTGATGGATATTTAGGTTGTTTTTGTACAGGCATATGTTTTCATTTCTCTTAAGTATATAGTTAGGAGTGGAACTGCTGAATCATCTACTTTCAATGTACAACATTTCCAGAAACTACCAGACTGGACCGTTTTACAAAGTGCCTGAACCACTTTACATTCCCACTAGTAGTGTATGAGGGTTATATTTCTCCCTAACTCTTGTCTTTTTTGACATAGTGGTCCAAGTGTATGTGAAGTAGTATCAAGTGTTTTTATTATCATTTTCCTGTTGACTAATCATGTTGAGCATCCTTTTTTACACTATTGGCCATTTGGATTGTTCTTTGGAGAAATGTCTATTCATACCCTTTGCTTATTTTAGTAGGGTTATTTGTCTTTTTATTGTAGCCTTCAGAATGTCCTTTATGTAAGCTAGATATAAGTCCCTTATCACATATACGATTTGCAAAATTTTTGTTGACTTTGTGGGAATGTGTCCATTTCACATTCTTGATGGTGTCCTTTGAAGAAAAAAATGTTTTAATTTTATAAAGTCCAATTTACCTATTTTTTAAAAATTTTATTGCTAGTGCTTTTTGTATCATATCTAAGAATTCATTGTCTAACCCAAGGTCATGCAGATTTTCACATATGTTTCATTTTAAGGATTTTATATTTTTTAGCTCTTACATTTGGCCTTTGATTAATTTTGAATTAATTATTGTATATGATGTGAAGTAGAGTTTCATCTTTTTTTTTTGCAGGTGAATATAGTTATCCCACCACCATTTGTTACAAATTTTACAAAACGTTACAAAAATTACTTTTCCCACTTGAATTGCCTTCACAGCCTTGTTTAACAAGGATTGACCATATTCAGTTATGCAGGATAAATAAGTCCTTGAGATCTACTATACAGCATAATGCCTATAGGTAACAATATTGTATACTTAAATTTGCTAAGAGGGTAGATGTTATACTGTGTTCTTACCACACACTCATACACAAATAATAATAACAATAAAAGGTATTGGAGGAAACTTTAGAAGGTGCTGGATATGTCTGTTAACCTTGATGGTGGTAATGGTTTCATGGACATATACTTATACCCAGACTCACCGAGTTTATACATTAAATAAGTACAGCTTTTTACATGTCAATCATATCTCAATAAAGTGGTCTAAAATAAACTAAAATAATTGACCATATATGTATGGGTTTATTTCTGATATCTCTAATTCCATTCCATGTACCTATATATCTATGCATATGCTATGAAAGAATCCAAGAACCACAGTCTCTTGGTAACTGTTGTTTTGTAGTAAGTTTTGAAATTTGGAAGTGTGAATCCCTCACTGTTGCTCTTATTCTTTATGATTTTTTTGGTTTCTTGCTATACTTGGCCCCTTGAATTTCCATATGAATTAATAGATGAACTTGTCAGTGTCTGTAAAGAGGTCAGCTGGGATTTTCATATGGATTTTGTTGAATCCATAGATGAATTTGGAAGTATTGCCATGTTAACAATTTTAAATCTTCTGATTCCTGAACTTGGGATATCTTTCCATTTATTTATATCTCCTTTAATTTCTTCTTTTTAAAATTTTATTGGAGTATAGCTGATTTACAATGTTGTGTTAGTTTCAGCTATACAGCAAAGTGAATCAGTTATACATATACATATGCCCACTCTTTTTTAGATTCTTTTCCCATATAGGTCATTACAGAGTATTGGGTAGAGTTCCCTGTAGTATACAGTAGGTCCTTGTTTATTTTATATATAGTAGTGTGTATATGTCAATCCCAATCTCCCAATTTATCCCTCCCCCCCCCCCACTTTCCCCCCTGGTAACCATAGGTTTGTTTTCTACATCTGTGACTCTATTTCTATTCTGTAAATAAGTTCATTTATACCATTTTTTTTAGATTCTACATATAAGTGATATATGAGATTTGTCTTTTTCGGTTTGACTTACTTCACTTAGTAAGACAATCTCTAGGTCCATCCATGTCACTGCTAATGGCATTATTTCGTTCTTTTTATGGCTGAGTAATATTCCATTGTATATATATACCACATCTTCTTCATCCATTCGTCAATGGACATTTAGGTTGTTTTCATATCTTGGCTATTGTAAACAGCACTGCAATGAACATTGGGGTACATGTACCTTTCTGAATTATGGCTTTCTCCAGATATATGCCCAAGAGTGGGGTTGTTGGATCATATGGTAACTCTAGTTTTAGTTTTTTAAGGAACCTCCATACTGTTCTCCATAATGGTTGAACCAATTTACATTCCCACCAACAGTGTAGGAGGGTTCCCTTTTCTCCACACCCTCTCCAGCATTTATTGTTTGTAGGCTTTTCGATGGTGGCCATTCTGACTAGTGTGAGGTGATAGCTCATTGTAGTTTTTTTTATTTTTTATTTTTTTTTATTTTTGCAGTACACGGGCCTCTCACTGTTGTGGCCTCTCCTGTTGCAGAGCACAGGCTCCGGACGCACAGGCCCAGCAGCCATGGCTCGGGCCCAGCCACTCCGTGGCATGTGGGATCTTCCCGGACCGGGGCACAAACCCGTGTCCCCTGCATCGACAGGCGGACTCTCAACCACTGTGCCACCAGGGAAGCCCTCATTGTAGTTTTGATTTGCATTTTTCTAATAATTAGTGATGTTGAGCATCTTTTCATGTGCTTTTTGGCCATCTGTATGTCTTCTTTGGAGAAATGTCTATTTAGATCTTCTGCCTATTTTTGTTACATCTCCTTTAATTTCTTTCAACAACATTTTATGGTCTTCAGAATATAAGTTTTAAACTTTGTTAAGTTTACTCCTATTTTATTCCCCTGAAGTTATTGTAAGTGAAATGATTCATTTTCAGATTGTTCATTTCAGTGTTCAGAAATACAATTGATTTTTTGTTTATTTATCATGTATCCTGCAAGCTTGCTAAACTTGTTTATTAAATCTAAAAATTTATATAAGATTATATATGTATAAAACTATGTCTGTTTAGGAATTTTTCCATTTCATCAATGTCCAATTTCTGGCACAAATTTTTTCACAGTATTCCTTAAAGATCCTTTTTATTTTTATAAAGTTGACGGTAATGTCTCACTTTCATAGTTGATTACAGTAATTTGAGTCTTAGTTCTTTTTTTATTTTTGGTCAGTCTACCTAAATGTCTCTTTCATTGATCTTTTCAAAAATAAATTTTTGGTTTTCAAAAATTTATACTCTATTTCATTTATTCTCACTCTAATCTTTATTATTTCTTTCTTTCTACTTGCTTTTGGTATGTTTTACCCTTCTTTTTCCATGTCTTTGGGGAGAAAGTTATTGATTAGAGATTTTTCTTTTTTTAATGTAGGCATTTACAACTATAAATTTCTCTCTTAGTACTTCTTTAGCAACATGTTTGAAGATTTACTATGTTGTGCCTTCATTGTCACCCATTTTAATGTATTTTCTAATTTATCTTGGCTTTCCTTGACTTATTGGTTATTTAGGAATATTTTGCTTAATTTATTTGTATTTGTGGGTTTCCCAGTTTTTTTCTGTTATTGGGTTTCTAATTTCACTCCAGTGTATTCAGGGAATATATTTTTTTTAATTCAGTAATTTAAAATCTATTGAGGCTTGCATTAGAGCTTATCCTACAGTCAACCATGAAGAATGCTCTATGTGCACTTACTAAGAATGTGAATTCTATTTTTAATGGGTGGAGTATTCTATAGATATATGTTAGTTTCAGTTGGCTCATAATGTTCTTCAAATTTTATATTCCTTGTTGAGCTAACACTTAGTTGGTTCTATCTGTTATTGAAAGTAGAGCTTTAAAGTCTCCTATTGTTATTGTTATTAAATTGGCTATTTCTCCCTACAATTCTGCCAGTTTTTGCTTAACGTATATTGAGACTCTGATGATAGGTGCATATGTATTTATAACTGTTATATCTTCCAATTTAGCTATGTGTCATTACATTTCCCTCTCTATCTCCACAACTTTTTAATTTAAAGTATATTTTGTCTGACATTAGAATAGCTGTGACAGCTTTTGCATGGTTGCTATTTGCGTGATACACCTTTTGTCATCCTTTCATTTTTAATCTATTTGTACTTTTGAATCTAAAGTGTTCTCCTATAGACAGCATAACTTGGATCTTGTTTTCTGCTCAGTCTGACAATCTCTGCCTTTTGAATGTATTGATTAACACATTGACTTTTTATTGTGGTAAAAAAAAAACATAACATAAAAAATTACTATCTTAATCATTTTAAGTATGCAGTATAGTAGTGTTAACTATATACATATTGTTATGCAATGGATAGCTAGAAACTTTTTATCTTACAAAAGTGAAACTCAATATCCATTGAACGATTCCCTGTTTTCCCCTCCACCCCACCAGCTGCTGGTAACCGTATCATACTTTCTGTTTCTATGAACTTCACTGTTTAAATACTGCTATAGACTGGATGTCTCTCCCCCAGTTCCTATGTTGAAAGCTAATTCCCAATGTGATGATATTTGGAGGTGAAACCTTTGGAAGGTCATTAGGTCATGAGAGTATAGACCGCATGAATGAGATTGGTACCCTTATAAAAGAAACCCCAGAAGGCTCCCTCTTTGCTTCTGCCATGTGAGGACACAGCAAGAAGACAGCTGTCTATAAACCATGAATCAGGCTTTCACCAGAAAATCTACTGGTGTCTTGATGTTGGATTTACCAGCCTCCAGAACTGTGAGAAATAAATTTCTGTTATTTACAGCCATACTGTCTATGGAGCTTTTGATATATCAGCCCAAGCAGATTAAGAGAGATACGTCATATAAGTAGAATCATGCAGTATTTTTTGTTGTTGTTGTTACTGGCTTATTCCACTTAGCAAAATGTCCTCAAGACTCACACATGTTGTAGCATATGACAGGATTCTCTTATTTATTAAAACCAACTAATATCCCATTGCATGCATATACCACATTTTGTTATTCATTCATCCATCGATGGACATTTAGTTTCCTTCAACCTCTTGGATTTTGTAAATAATGTTGCAGTAAACATGGATGTGTTAGTATATCTTCAAGATCCTATTTCATGGAAATAACAAAAATAAACAAATGGAACTTAATGAAACCTAAAACTTTTGCACAGCAAAAGAAACTATAAACAAGATGAAAAGACAACCCTCAGAATGGGAGAAAATATTTGCAAATGAAGCAGCTAACAAAGGATTACTCTCCAAAATACACAAGCAGCTCATACAGCTCAATATCAAAAAAACAAACAACCCAATCCAAAAATGGGCAGGAGACCTAAATAGACATTTCTCCAAAGAAGATATACAGGTTGCCAACAAACACATGAAAGGATGCTCAACATCACTAATCATTAGAGAAATGCAAATCAAAACTACAATGAGGTATCACCTCACACCAGTCAGAATGGCCATCATCAAAAAATCTACAAACAATAAATGCTGGACATGCTGTGGAGAAATGGGAACCCTCTTGCGCTGTTGGTGGGAATGTAAATTGATACAGCCACTATGGAGAACAGTATGGAGGTTCCTCAAAAAACTAAAAATAGAACTACCATATGACCCAGCAATCTCACTACTGGGCATATACCCTGAGAAAACCTTAATTCAAAAAGACTCATGTACCACAATGTTCATTGCAGCTCTATTTACAATAGCCAGGACATGGAAGCAACCTAAGTGTCCACTGACAGACGAATGGATAAAGAAGATGTGGCACATATATACAATGGAATATTACTCAATGGTAAAAAGAAACAAAATTGAGTTTTTTGTAGTGATGTGGATGGACCTAGAGACTGTCCTACAGAGTGAAGTAAGTCAGAAAGAGAAAAACAAATACCGTATGCTAACACATATATATGGGATCTAAAAAAAAAAGAAATGGTTCTGAAGAACCTAGGGGCAGGACAGGAGTAAAGATACAGACATAGGGAATGGACTTGAGGACACGGGAAGGGGGAAGGGTAAGCTGGGATGAAGCGAGAGAGTGGTGTAGACATATATACACTACCAAATGTGAAATAAATAGTTAGTGGGAAACAGCTGCATAGCACAGGGAGATCAGCTCGGTGCTCTGTGACCACCTAGAGGGGTGTGATAGGGAGGGTGGGAGGGAGACTCAAGAGGGAGGGGATATGGAGATGTATGTATATGTATAGCTGATTCACTTTGTTATACAGAAGAAACTAACATACCATTGTAAGCAATTATACTCCAATAAAGATGTTAAAAAAGGATCATATTTCAATTCTTTTGGGTATTTATCAAGAAGCAGGATTGCTGTATCATATGACAATTCTATTTTTAATTTTTTGAGGAATCTTGATACTAGTTTTCAGATGGCTGTGCCATTTTATATACATTCCTACCAACAGTGCACAAGAGATCCATCCATTTTCTACAGATCTTGGTCAGAACTTGTTAAATTTGTTTTTTTTGATAGTGGCCATTCCTACTGGTATGAGGTAATATCTCATTTCTGTTGTGCTTTGCATCTCTCTGACAATTAGTTAGTTGAGCATTTTTTTTTTTTTTTTTTTTTTTAGTACTGTATTTTTCATTTTATTTTAGTGAGGTATAGTTGACTTACAGTGTTGTATTAATTACTGCTGTACAGCAAAGTGATTCAGATATATATATACACACATTCTTTTTCATATTCTTTTCCATTATGGTTTATCACAGGATATTGAATAGAGTTCCCTGTGCTATACAGTAGGACCTTCTTGTTTATTCTATATATAATAGTTTGCATCTGCTAATCTCAAACTCCCAATCTATCCCTCCCCCATCCCCTCCCCCTTGACAACCACAAGTCTGTTCTCTGTCTGTGAGTCTGTTTTGTTTCGTAGATAAGTTCATTTGTGTCATATTTTAGATTCTACATATGAGTGATATCATATATTTGTCTTTCTCTTTCTGACTTACTTCACTTAGTATGATAATCTCTAGGTCCATCCATGTTGCTGCAAATGGCGTTCTTTTTTTAAAAATATGGCTGAGCCGTATTCCATTGTATATATGTACTATATCTTCTTTATCCATTCATCTGTCAATGGACATTTAGGTTGTTTCCATGTCTTGGCTATTGTGAATAGTGCTGCTAGGAACATAGGGGTGCATGTATCTTTTTGAATTAGAGTTTGGTCTGGGTATATGCCCAAGAGTGGGATTGCTGGGTCATATGGCAACTCTATTTTTAGTTTTTTTGAGGAACCTCTATACTGTTCTCCATAGTGGCTGCACCAGTCTACATTCCCACCAACAGTGTAGGAAGGTTCCCTTTTCTCTACACCCTCTCCAGCATTTATTTGTAGATTTTACAAATTTTGACCTGTGTGAGGTGGTATTTCATCATAGTTTTCATTTGTAGTTCTCTGATAATTAGTAATGTTGAACATCTTTTCATGTGCCTGTTGGCCATCTGAATGTCTTCTTTGGAGAAATGTCTATTTAGGTCTTCTGCCCATTTTTCAGTTAGGTTGTTTGTTTTTTGTTGTTGAGTTGTATGAGCTGTTTGTATATTTTGGAAATTCCTTTTCAGTCGCATCATTTGTAAATATTTTCTCCTAGTCTGTAGGTTGTCTTTACGTTTTTTTTTTTTTTTTTTTTTAAACATCTTTATTGGGGTATAATTGCTTTACAATGGTGTGTTAGTTTCTGCTTTACAACAAAGTGAATCAGCTATACATATACATATGTTCCCATATGTCTTCCCTCTTGCGTCTCCCTCCCTCCCACTCTCCCCATCCCACCCTTCCAGGCTGTCACAAAGCACCGAGCTAATATCCCTGTGCCTTGCGGCTGCTTCCCCCCAGCTATCTACCTTACTACGTTTGTTAGTGTGTATATGTCCATGACTCTCTCTCGCCCTGTCAAAACTCACCCTTCCCCCTCCCCATATCCTTAAGTCCGTTCTCCAGTAGGTCTGCGTCTTTATTCCTATCTTACCCCTAGGTTCTTCATGACATTTTTTTCCCTTAAATTCCATATATATGTGTTAGCATACGGTATTTGTCTTTTTCTTTCTGACTTACTTCACTCTGTATGACAGATTCTAGGTCTATCCATCTCATTACAAATAGCTCAATTTCATTTCTTTTTAAGGCTGAGTAATATTCCATTGTGTATATGTGCCACATCTTCTTTATCCATTCATCCGATGATGGGCGCTTAGGTTGTTTCCATGTCCTGGCTATTGTAAATAGAGCTGCAATGAACATTTTGGTACATGACTCTCTTTGAATTTTGGTTTTCTCAGGGTATATGCCAAGTAGTGGGATTGCTGGGTCATATGGTAATTCTATTTGTAGTTTTTTAAGGAACCTCCATACTGTTCTCCACAGTGGCTGAACCAATTCACATTCCCACCAGCAGTGCAAGAGTGTCCCCTTTTCTCCACACCCTCTCCAGCATTTATTGTTTCTTGATTTTTTGATGATGGCCATTCTGACTGGTGTGAGATGATATCTCATTGTAGTTTTGATTTGCATTTCTCTAATGATTAATGATGTTGAGCATTCTTTCATGTGTTTGTTGGCATTCTGTATATCTTCTTTGGAGAAATGTCTATTTAGGTCTTCTGCCCATTTTTGGATGGGGTTGTTTGTATTTTTGTTATTGAGCTGCATGAGCTGCTTGTAAATTTTGGAGATTAATCCTTTGTCAGTTGCTTCATTTGCAAATGTTTTCTCCCATTCTGAGGGTTGTCTTTTGGTCTTGGTTATGGTTTCCTTTGCTGTGCAAAAGCTTTGAAGTTTCATTAGGTCCCATTTGTTTATTTTTGTTTTTATTTCCATTACTCTAGGAGGTGGGTCAGAAAGGATCTTGCTGTGATTTATGTCATAGAGTGTTCTTCCTATGTTTTCTTCTAAGAGTTTGATAGTTTCTGGCCTTACATTTAGGTCTTTAATCCATTTTGAGCTTATTTTTGTGTATGGTGTTAGGGAGTGATCTAATCTCATACTTTTACATGTACCTGTCCAGTTTTCCCAGCACCATTTATTGAAGAGGCTGTCCTTTCTCCACTGTACATTCCTGCCTCCTTTATCAAAGATAAGGTGTCCATATGTGCGTGGGTTTATCTCTGGGCTTTCTATCCTGTTCCACTGATCTATCTTTCTGTTTTTGTGCCAGTACCATACTGTCTTGATTACTGTTGCTTTGTAATATAGTCTGAAGTCAGGGAGCCTTATTCCTCCAGCTCCTTTTTTCGTTCTCAAGATTGCTTTGGCTATTCGGGGTCTTTTGTGTTTCCATACAAATTGCGAAATTTTTTGTTCTAGTTCTGTGAAAAATGCCAGTGGTAGTTTGATAGGGATTGCATTGAATCTGTAGATTGCTTTGGGTAGTAGAGTCATTTTCACAATGTTGATTCTTCCCATCCAAGAACATGGTATATCTCTCCATCTATTTGTATCATCTTTAATTTCTTTCATCAGTGTCTTATAATTTTCTGCATACAGGTCTTTCGTATACTTAGGTAGGTTTATTCCTAGATATTTTATTCTTTTTGTTGCAATGGTAAATGGGAGTGTTTTCTTGATTTCACTTTCAGATTTTTCATCATTAGTATATAGGAATGCCAGAGATTTCTGTGCATTAATTTTGTATCCTGCTACTTTACCAAATTCATTGATTAGCTCTAGTAGTTTTCTGGTAGCATCTTTAGGATTCTATATGTATAGTATCATGTCATCTGCAAACAGTGACAGCTTTACTTCTTCTTTTCCGATTTGGATTCCTTTTATTTCCTTTTCTTCTCTGATTGCTGTGGCTAAAACTTCCAAAACTATGTTGAATAAGAGTGGTGAGAGTGGGCAACCTTGTCTTGTTCCTGATTTTAGTGGAAATGGTTTCAGTTTTTCACCATTGAGGATGATGTTTGCTGTGGGCTTGTCATATATGGCTTTTATTATGTTTAGGAAAGTTCCCTCTATGCCTACTTTCTGGAGGGTTTTTATCATAAATGGGTGTTGAATTTTGTCGAAAGCTTTCTCTGCATCTATTGAGATGATCATATGGTTTTTCTCCTTCAATTTGTTAATATAGTTTATCACATTGATAGATTTGCGTATATTGAAGAATCCTTGCATTCCTGGAATAAACCCCACTTGATCATGGTGTATGATCCTTTTAATGTGCTGTTGGATTCTGTTTGCTAGTATTTTGTTGAGGATTTTTGCATCTATGTTCATCAGTGATATTGGCCTGTAGTTTTCTTTCTTTGTGACATCTTTGTCTGGTTTTGGTATCAAGGTGATGGTGGCTTCGTAGAAGGAATTTGGGAGTGTTCCTCCCTCTGCTATATTTTGGAAGAGTTTGAGAAGGATAGGTGTTAGCTCTTCTCTAAACGTTTGATAGAATTCACCTGTGAAGCCATCTGGTCCTGGGCTTTTGTTTGTTGGAAGGTTTTTAATCACAGTTTCAATTTCAGTGCTTGTGATTGGTCTGTTCATATTTTCTATTTCTTCCTGATTCAGTCTTGGCAGGTTGTGCATTTCTAAGAATTTGTCCATTTCTTCCAGATTGTCCATTTTATTGGCATAGAGTTGCTTGTAGTAATCTCTCATGATTTTTTTTATTTCTGCAGTGTCAGTTGTTACTTCTCCTTTTTCATTTCTAATTCTATTGATTTGAGTCTTCTCCCTTTTTTTCTTGATGAGTCTGGCTAGTGGTTTATCTATTTTGTTTATCTTCTCAAAGAACCAGCTTTTAGTTTTATTGATCTTTGCTATTGTTTCCTTCATTTCTTTTTCATTTATTTCTGATCTGATTTTTATGAATTCTTTCCTTCTGCTAGCTTTGGGGTTTTTTTGTTCTTCTTTCTCTAATTGCTTGAGGTGCAAGGTTAGGTTGTTTATTCGAGATGTTTCCTGCTTCTTAAGGTGGGCTTGTATTGCTATAAACTTCCCCCTTAGAACTGCTTTTGCTGCATCCCATAGGTTTTGGGTCGTTGTGTCTCCATTGTCATTTGTTTCTAGGTATTTTTTTATTTCCTCTTTGATTTCTTCAGTGATCACTTCATTATTAAGTAGTGTATTGTTTAGCCTCCATGTGTTTGTATTTTTTACAGATCTTTTCCTGTAATTGATATCTAGTCTCATGGCGTTGTGGTCGGAAAAGATACTTGATACAATTTCAGTTTTCTTAAATTTACCAAGGCTTGATTTGTGACCCAAGATATGATCTATCCTGGAGAATGTTCCATGAGCACTTGAGAAAAATGTGTATTCTGTTGTTTTTGGATGGAGTGTCCTATAAATATCAATTAAGTCCATCTTGTTTAATGTATCATTTAAAGCTTGTGTTTCCTTATTTATTTTCATTTTGGATGATCTGTCCATGGGTGAAAGTGGGGTGTTAAAGTCCCCTACTATGAATGTGTTACTGTTGATCTCCCCTTTTATGGTTGTTAGTATTTGCCTTATGTATTGAGGTGCTCCTATGTTGGGTGCATAAATATTTACAATTGTTATATCTTCTTCTTGGATCGATCCCTTGATCATTATGGAGTGTCCTTCTTTGTCCCTTTTAATAGTCCTTATTTTAAAGTCTATTTTGTCTGATATGAGAATTGCTACTCCAGCTTTCTTTTGGTTTCCATTTGCATGGAATATCTTTTTCCATCCCCTTACTTTCAGTCTGTATGTGTCTCTAGGTCTGAAGTGGGTATCTTGTAGACAGCATATATAAGGGTCTTGTTTTTGTATCCATTCAGCCAATCTGTGTCTTTTGGTGGGAGCATTTAGTCCATTTACATTTAAGGTAATTATTGATATGTATGTTCCTATTTCCATTTTATGAGCATTTTTTCATATGCTTGCTAGCCATTTGTATCTCTTTGTAGAAATATCTATTCAAGCCCTTTGCCTATTTTTAAAATCTGGCTATTTGATTTATTTGTTGCTGAGTTGTAGGAGACTTTTATATATTCTGGATATTTATTCCTGGTCAGATATATGGTTTGCAAATATTTCCTCCCATTCCATAGATTGCCTTTTCACTTTGTTGATTGCTTCCTATGATATGTAGAAGTTTTATAGTTTGATTTAGTCCCATTTGACTATTTTTACTTTTGTTGTCTGTGCCTTTAGTGTCATATCCAAGAAATAATTGTTAAGGCAAATATCATGAGACTTCTTACCCTATGTTTTCTTCTCCTAATTTTATAATTTCAGGCCTTAGGTTCATGTCTTTAATTCGTTTTGAGTTTTTTTGGTTTAAGGACGGGATCCAGGTTAATTCTTGTGCATGTAGATATCCAGTTTTCACATCATTTGTTGAAGAGACTATCCTTTCCACATTGTGTAGTTTTGGTACCTTTGTAGAAGATTATTTGGCCATATACTCAGGGTTTATTGCTTGGCTCTCTATTCTGTTCCACTGGACTCTATGTCTGTCTTTATGATAGTATGTTTTGGTTACTGTAGCTTTGTAATATGAAGTGAGGCCTCCAGATATTTTCTTACTTGTCAGGATTATTTTTTCTATTTAGGGTGCATTGGGATTCAATATGACTTTTAGGAGGTTGTTTTTATTGATGAAAAATGTCATTGGGATTTTGATTGAGATTGCATTGAATCTGTATATCGTTTTGTGCTGTATGGACATTTTAACAATATTAAGTCTTGCAATCTAAGAGCATAGGATTTCTTTCTACTTCTTGTATTTGTGTCTTCTTTAATTTCTTTCAGAAATGTTTCTGTAATTTTCAGTGTGCAAGACTGTGCCTCTTTGTTTAAGTTTATTGCTAAGTATTTTACTTTTTAAAATGTTGTCATAAATGGGATTGTTTTATTAAATTCTTTTTCAGATTGTTCATTGTTACAGTTTAGAAACATTACTGACTTTTGTGTGATTTTGTATCCTATACATTTGCTGTAATTATTTATTAGTTCTAGCAGTTTGTGTGTGTGTGTGTGTGTGTGTGTGTGTGAGAGAGAGAGAGAGAGAGATATCTTTAGAGATATTTAGTTGTAAGATCTAAATGGATTTTCGATATTACTATTGAGTATGATTTTAGCTGTGGGCTTTTCATATATGGCCTTTATTATGATAAGTTATATTCATTCTACTAGTATGTTGAGGGTTTCCATCATGAAAGTGTGTTGAATTTTGTCAAATGCTCTTTCTGCTTCTACTGAATTTTACCTTTTGTTCTGTTAATGTGGTGTATCACATTTATTGATTTGTGTATATTGAACCATTATTGTATCCCAGGGATAAATCCTGCTTGATCATGTTTCATGATTCTTTTAATGTGCTGTTGAATTTGGTTTGCTAGTATTTTGTTGAAAATTTTTGCATCTATGTTCATCAGGGATATTGCCTATGATTTTCTTTTACTGTAGTGTTCTTGTTTAGATTTGGTATCAGTGTAATGTTGGCCTCATAAAATGAGTTTGGAAGTACTCCCTTCTCTTCAGTTTTTTTTTGGGAATAGAATGAGAAGGATTGGTGTTAATTCTTTAAATGGTTGCTAGACTAGACCACTAAAACACTCTAGTCCTGGGCTTCTTTTGCTGGGAGGTTTTTAATTACTGATTCAATTTCCTTACTCATTGTTGTGTTCATAATTTCTATTTTTTCATGATTCGGTCTTGGTACATTTTATATTTTGAGGAATTTCTCCATTTCTTTTATATTATCCAATTTATTGCCATATAATTGTTCCAAATAGTCTCATATAATCTTTTTATTTCTGTGACATTATTTATAATGTTTACTCTTTCATTTTTAATTTTATTTGGGTCCTGTCTTTTATTCTTAGTGTTTAGCAAATATTTATCAATTTGGTTGATCATTTCAAAGAAACCAACTCTTGATTTCGTTGATCTTTTTCTTTGATTTTTATAGTCTCTATTTCATTTACTTCTGCTCTAATTTTTATTATTGATTTCCTTCTGCTTACTTTGGACTATGTTTTCTTTTTCTTTTTCTAGTTCTTTGAGGTGTAAAGTTAGCCTGTTTATTTGAGATTCTTTTTATTTTTATTGTAGGTATTTATTGATGTAAACTTTTAGTACTGCTTTTGCTGCATCCTATAATAATTTTGGGGTATTTTTTGTTTTAATTTTCATTTGTCTCCAGATATTTATGATTTCCTTTAGACTTGTCCTTTGATCCATTAGTTGTTGAGGTGTGTATTGTTTAATTTCCATTTCTTTAATTTTCCAATTCTCCTTCTATTAATTTCTAGTTTTATACTGTTATGATCAGAAAATATACTTGATATGATTTCAATCTTAAATTTGTAAACAATTGTTTTGGGGTCTAACATGTGATCTATCTTGGATAATGTTTTATATACACTTGAGAAGAATGTATATTCTGTTACTGTTGGGTGGGATGTTCCATACGTTTGTTAGGTGCATTTGGCCTATAAAGTTATTCAAGTCCACCATTATCTCATTGTTTTTCTGTCTGAATAATGTATCCATTGCTGAAAATAGAGTACTGAAATCTTGTACCTTTATTGTATTGCCATCTATTTCTCCCTTAAGTTTTCTTAATATTTTCTTTATATATTTAGGTACCTGTTATTGGGTTTATATTCATTTAAATTTATTATATCTTTGTTTGGCATTAATTCACTTATCAGTATACAATGTCCTTCTTTGTCTCTTGTGACTCTTTTTGACTTAAATTGTATGTTGTATGACATAAGTATAGTCACCCAGTTATGTATGACTTCAAGCCTATATCCTTTTCAGTATGCTTCTCTGCTCCTGTTTCTAAACTTTTTGTTTTCTATTTAAGAATACTCCTTAAAATTCCATCATTACCATCAAATATGTATAATTAAAGCTTTGTATTTGATTAGGAACCATATTTTATTTAGTCGGTTAAGGAAAAGGCTAAATGATGTGACTGAAATAATATTGACCAGAAAATCAGCAGTCCAGGGTGCTAATCTTAAATCTGCCACAAAATTGTCTAAAAGTCCCATGCCTGTTCTGAATTTTAGTTTGTCATAATTTTCTCCTAAAATATGTTTCTGAGAACGCCATCCCACAACATCACACCGCCACGCACACAATATTGTGTGGTTAAATAAGTTTAACCACAAACTAAAGCTTTCATTGAAGATTTGTGATGTGCAATACTGTGATTGTAAGATATACTCAGTAAAAGAACCTATAAACTCGGTAAGGACTATCTTAACCCACTTTTTTTCTAAATTGTGTCCTGATATGGAAATACTCCCCCCAGTTTTGTCCATCCCTAACTCCTATGTAAAACATGTTCAATGGAACTACTTTGGGAAACGTAAGATTATGTTTTTCCTCTCTGATGGTCTTTCTAGGCACATTCTATGGTTCTTACACCAATTCTTTAGTGATATTTCGAAACAATGCTTGCAACCCTCAGTAATTACTTATTTTTAATGTTTGGGAAAATAGCCTTGGGTAGAGTTTCTATGTATCAGTCATGTTTTGAATAAAAATAATATAAAATCTTGATTCAAATTGGCTTTAATTATAAAAAGCATTGTCATATAACAAGATTTAAAAGTAAGATAAACTTGTGCGTTCTACTTTCAATTCTCTGTAATTTTTGAGTTCAAACTTAGATGGTGTTTTCATTTCCAGTAACATAGTAAAATGGCTATAGAAGTTCTTGTCATCAGTCCAGGTATGGCAATATTCACGTGAAAATGATTACCTTTTCATGTGTTGTTTTATTAGGAGTAAGGAAAATATTTTCAGAAGCCCCTCAGAGGACTTCACTCATATGTCATTGGGCACTTGTATATTCTTAATCCAATCACTAGCAAGAAAGATGCAATTACCATGAGTGAATTGATCTAAATTTTATCCATCATTTGGAAGTAGACATTAGGCAGCTTCCCCTGAAATACATGATTTTATGCTGGAAAGTGGACAATTTTTTAAAAATCAATGTTCTTTTAGAAAGGAGAAGAAGGGTATGGAATATTGAGCAGAAAACATACAAGTTCTGTTGTATAATCAAACAAATGTTAAGAATCTCAAAGAAGAATCCTTTGAAATAATAGGCTGAGTTGGAATAGAGAAACACATTGAAGAGAAACATCAGGCTGAAGATATGAAGGTCTGGGATTAGTTGTCAGCTTTCACATTAAAAACCTATGTCCATAGTATAATCATTAAAAATATCTGAGCCTTATTTCCCTTACCTACATAGGGATGGTATTACTTACCTATCATCATTCAAGTAGACATTATGATCATAAAATGGAATAACTATGAGAGCTCTTTGACTTAGAAGTACTATCTTATTTTGAAAGGTATTTAGCTACCTTTGAGAAAGGAAATTCAAATGTTTCACATGGTAATCAGTACACTTAGACATAATCTATTTAAAGGACAAAGAGTTCAATTTATGTCATAAGGTTTTTTTCCTTTATAATTTTGGTAGTTCTGTATTGTATTAAAGGATGGAATGAGTCAAACAACCTTAAACCCATTTTCTTTTAATTAGCATGGATTCTTGATGGTAACTTCTATTTTTGATGAGTTGGCAAACAAGAGAAGGGTCTGAAATCCAGCAACTCAGAGTAGATATAATGCTTACAGTAACATAAATGACAAAGTGTCAGTGATGGCTGAGATGACAAATGACAACATGCATATTAATAAGCACTAGACGACATTCAATCACTGTCCAATATCCATAGTCATGTTGAAGGACAATGCAATCTTCAAATGCAGCACCTCACAGAGGAGGTGTGACTGTCACCAAACAACTTTTATAACTTAGAAGGTCAGCAGAAAAGTGGCAAGGTTATGCCTACCTTGGTGGAAGGGTGAATGACACCTACATATTTCTTATATCCATACTAAAGGGCAAAAACAATAGTCCCTCAAATTATTGTTTAGAAGTCATGTCTACACATGCACCAGTTCAAGCTTTTCGACTGAATTTAGTAATGAATAAAATCAAAATCTCTCTGTCTGTCTCTGTCTCTGTCTCTCTGTCTTCCTACCTGCATAGTTATTTGACTGAATTGCTTATTTGATCAATTCTGTTAGAGTAGTCAATCTAGTTGGAATTTATGTGGTCCTGTGTTATGCATCTAATTATGTGATGCATGTGCTATGTGTATGTGCTTATTCATGTATACAATATACACATAAGTAATTTTTTTAAATCTCTAATATCCAGATTTCTATAAGAGCCATGTACATTATATTTTTATTTGCAGGATTTTTTCCCTTTTCACATGTAGAGGGATTTCTTAAAGAAATTTTTATCAACATATAATAAATTTAAATAATGTAGAGACTTGACAAAACCATTCAACAACCTGACGAGGAAGTCCTGAGGTGGACAGTCCAGTCCAGAAGCTTATTGTTCAACCGAGTGACAGGCAGAGATTCCTTCTGGCAGTGCAAAAATGGCTGACTTCGTTGCTGTTGTCACCGCCCTAATGTTATTCAACAGATATTTTGGACTGAATATAAAAATTTGTGTGCCTGGGCTTGAATATAAATGCGTATGGAAGACTCATACCTTCAGCTCTTATGATTATTTATTTTCTACTGAAATCAACAGATATTTTTATCTATAGAGATAACAATAAGCTATGTTTCAGAGATAGGTGGGTGTTCCAAATGTCTTTTATTGAAATAACATTAAGAATGATTATATTAAATAAAACTTAAACTTCACCTAAGACATAAGAAATTACCTGTTTAAAAATACTAGAAATAATTGGCTTTTCCGTATAATTATTTATCTTTAGCATAGTGTATTCATCATCTAGGGCTACAGAACAAAATACCCCAGACTAGGAGGCTTACACAACAGAAATTTATTTTCTTATAGTTCTGGAGGCTGGAAGTCCCAGATCAACATGTCAACAAGTTTGGTTTCTCCAGAGGCCTCTCTCCTTGACATGAAATTGGCTGCCTTCTCTCTGTGTCCTCTACATGGCGTTTCTCCATGGGCATGTACTCCTGCTGTCTCTTCCTCTTCTTATAAGGACAGTAGTCCTATTGGATTAGGGCCTCACTCTTTCACCTCATTTAACCTTAATTACCTGTTAAAAGTGCTGTTGCCAAATACAGTCAAATTGGGGGTTAGAGCTTCAACCTGTGGTTATCAGGGGAGACAATTCCATCCATAACATATGGTTAGAAGAAAATTCCGTCTGTTTTAAGGAAACACTTGGTACATCATTTTCAACTAAGTTCAGTTTAATTTGGTGACTATTCAAAATATATTCTGTGATAAAGCATGTAAATCACTTAGCACATTTACTGGCACATAGTACATACACAGGAAATATTTGTTATCATTAGCTTCTTAGCACAGAAAATTTAAGAGAGAAAGGAGTGATATAGAGAGGAGAGAGATTTAGAGAGAGAGAAAAAAGTTTAGGCCTTAGAAAAACCTTTAAAATATTGGGGGAAAAAGACAACCATGTGTAATGAAACAAAGCTTACTATATGATCTAGTATTAAAAGGGAGATGATAGTAATCAGTGAGAATAAGAAAGAGAAAATGGGCAGAGACTTGTGGACAAGATCTTGTGGGGAGGATTCATGAAAGAACTGAATTTGTAGTGGGCCTTGAATGAGAAATAGGATGGAAATTCTAGGCAAAGAAATCAGCATGAGCAAAGGCACAGGGATAGGAATGACCATAAGGTATTATAGCAGGTTAACTCTTTTTTTTTTTTTTTTTTTTTTGCGGTATGCGGGCCTCTCACTCTTGGGGCCTCTCCCGTTGCGGAGCACAGGCTCCGGACGCGCAGGCTCAGCGGCCATGGCTCACGGGCACAGCCGCTCCGTGGCATGTGGGATCTTCCCGGGCCGGGGCACGAACCCGTGTCCCCTGCATCAGCAGGCGGACTCTCAACCACTGCGCCACCAGGGAAGACCCGCAGGTTAACTCTTAAACCCCCTCCACTCCCCAAGAGCCAAGAACAGGCTGAGACACTCAACACAACCTGCAGCCTGTGGATAATGTTTTATGGTCATAGCTAACCTAGGATAAATTATTATTTGGGATATCAAAGAACATGTCTTCCATAGTGTTAAACCAGCATATATTTCTGATTCATGTTTACCCATATGCACTTGTACATTTGCTAGCAATATATCCATAGAAAATTCAGTCACATATAGACAAATGCAAGAGACAAAAGCAGTATATCTAAATGAAGTAACAGATCCTTTAAGAGGCTGCTAATAATCAGATATCTGAAATGTGGAGGAGGGCCATTTTTTGTGAGGGATGTTTTACAAATAAGTCTAAGTTTTTACTCTCATTCAAGTACCAGGTTCAATTTTTGTCAAGTTTTGCTCATAATTTCTAAGAAATAAAACAAATACAGAACATTTATGTATACACGCTTACGTACATATGGACGTATACATATATCTTTAATTTTGGTAGCTTTTTGTTTCAAAATTGCCCCGTTTTAAAAATGGGAGGTTAACATTAAAAATGTTCAAATTTGGATTAGAGAAAGAGGGGAGAATACAGCTGCATAGCTACTGGTCATTTCCATATTCTAGTTTCATAGTTATATTGAAGATGTCCACTATTTTTTTCTGCATGCACCGGATTCTAAAATTATTTGACAGAATCACAGACCAGAAGAGATAGGCTTGCATGTCTGGTAGTTTGTGATTTGGCCATGGTGATTGTCCCACGGTCATCCACCTGATGCAAACTGAGATGATCTGATTTTCTTTCTTCAGGAAATTTGAATTTTAGGTACGGAGACAGATTTAGTGAAAGGGTGTTGGACACTTGAACTTGGGCTGTAAGATCAAATAGATATGGGCCAGAAACGAGAAACCATTGCTATACCAAACCAAAAGCAGTACCAAAATTAAGAGCCCTACAGAGAATGTTCTGCAGAGAGATGGTTTGATTGCATATATACAGAAAAGAAAGAGCACATAACACAGGGAGTCTGACTCACAGACTATATTTGAAGTCTGGTTATAATTTCTGAAAACCATTTTCTGTTTCTTTGCAATAATGTCCACTCAAATAAGCAAGCTTAATTTTTTTATTCCTTGTAATTAAAGAGTCTCTGGCTAGAATAGTTTTTAACCATATTTATGTGTGCTTTTGGATCTCCTTAACTACCCCAGAAATGAAGGTGTTTGGTTGGATACATTTTGCTTCGAAGACAATAAGGCATTTGCATGTTGGGGAGGTGTAACCTGCAATGGGTGCAGTAGACTTTCAAAAGATATTGAATGGATTGAACAAATGTGTAAAATTTGCACTCATGGAGTGGGAACATAAATCATATTATGAAATTATGGAATTATGGTATTATGGCATTTAATCCCAACACAAACCTATACTTATAAAAACTGATTTAAAGTGGCCATAGCATATCAAAACATTGCATAATGTATCAACTTGTATCATAGATATTTTAAGGGCAATTTTTAATTTGCGTATAAATAGTAAACAATTTTTCTTCCTTTAAATAACTCTCTTTCCATTCTTTTATCAGAGAGGAAATAGTAATATCTGTAACTAAAGCATAGTTGTTGCCTGGGCTGGTGTATGTTTTCATTGAATGTCTGTTAAATAAATGAAGTTACTCAGAAACAAAAGCTAAAGATTTTTTTTGTCAATTTTCCTGTTTGCATTTATATATTTGCCGCTTTTTTTTCTGTATACTTAACCTCTATTCTTTTAGAATTGTTTAACTTCATATTTTACCTTTCTAAGATTGTGCATAGTACAGCTGTGGACATAAGGTTCAGGACCAATTCAACCTTATTAAATGCAGTGCTACAAAGACAACACCCCCTCAAATCCTGTTTATGGAATGTTCCAGTAAGTACTAGATTCTAAACTCTATCCTTGAGTGTGGAGAGTGTGAGTCATTCTGCATCTCTTGATTTATGATTTGTGTAAAGTGATTTATCACTGATTTATGTAGAATGACTTTATAGATAATATAATCTTTAATATGTAGAAAGTCACTACCTTCAGTGTGATATGTTGAATCAAATGAAGTGTAGAGAGAACATAAGCCAATCTCCTTTTTCAGAACTTACTTTTTTTTCTTTAAGCACAGATATGCAAAAATGGGTCCTAATTTAGGCAACACTAACCCCCACTACTTGATGATTTAGGTCTCCTCTTGAAGGATAATAACAATAATAACAATAAAAATAATTTAAAATACATTTAATGACAGATCGTTATGACAAATACATTTAAAAATAATTTAAAATACATTAATTGACAGATCGTTCTCCCCATTCCAGGTCCTACTTTCTTGTTATTGAGATATAATTCACATACCATAAAATTCACCTTTTTAAAGTGTACAATTACATAGTTTTCAGTATATCCACAGATACATTCAACTACAGCCAATTTTAGAACAGTTTTATCAGCTCAAAAAGAAAACGCAGACCCATTAGCTATCACCTACATATCTCTTCATTCCTCCAACTAGCCCTAAGGAACCACTTCTATGCTCTTTCTGTATAGATTACCCTGTTTTGCACTGTCATATAAATGGAATCATATACTATGTGGTCTTTTGTGCCTGGCTTCTTTCACTTAGCAAAATGTTTTCAAGGTTTACACATGTTGTAGCATCTAACAATACTTCATTCCTTCTTAAGACTGAATAATATTCCATTTTAAGGTTATATTAGTTTCTTATCCAGTCAACTGATAATGGACATTTGAGTTGCTTCCACCTTTTTCTAATATGAATAACGCTACTATAAATATTCATGTACAAGTTTCTGTGTGGACATATGTTTTGATTTCTCTTGGGTTTATATCTAGGAGTGGAATTACTGAATAATATGGTAACTCTGTGTTTAATTGTTTGAGGAACTGCCAGACTGCTTTCCAAAGTGACTCCAACATTTTACATTTCTAAAAGCAGTGTATGAAGATTGAGGTTTTCCCACATTCTCGACAGCACTTGTTCTTATCACACCTTTTTTAAAAATTGTTAAGATTTTATTTTCTAAAGCAGTTTTAGGTTCACAGCAAAATTTCAGGGAAGGTACAGAGATTTCCCATAAACCCCTTGCCCTCACGTAGGCATAGCCTTCCCCCATTATCACCATACCCAACCAGAGTGTTACTTTTGACATACCTACATTGACACATGAAAATCACCCAAAGTCCATAGTTTACCTTAGGGTTCATTCTTGGTGTTATACATTATATGAATTTGGACAAATGTGTAATGACGTGTCAGTTATTATGGTATCATACAGAGTATTTTCACTGCCCTAAAAATGTTCTGTGATCTGCCTATTTATCCCTCCCCTTAATCCACCCCCAATCTACTGATCTTTTTACTGTCTCTATAGTTTTATCTTTTTCAGTCTGTCATATAGTTGGAATCAAACAGTATGTAGGTTTTCAGATTGGCTTTTTTTTTCCTATGCATTAAGATTACTTCATGTCTTTTTATGGCTTGATAGCTCATTTGTTTTTAGCACTGGGAAATATTTGATTGTCTGGATGTACCACAGTTTATTTACCTACTGAAGGACATCTTGATTGCTTTCAAGTTTTGACAATTATGAATAAAGCTGCTATTCCTACCCATGTACAGGTTTTTGTGTGAACATAAATTTTCAACTCCTTTGGATAAATACTAAGGAGTGTGATTGCTGCATCATATGACAAGAGTATTTTAACTTTGTAAGAAACTGTCAAACCATCTTCCAAAGTGGCTGTACCATTTTGCATTCCCACCAGAAATGAATGAGAACTCCTTTTGCTCCACATCTCCAGCATTTTGTGTTTTCAGTGTTCTAGATTTTGCCCATTCTAGTAGGTGGGAAATAATATCTCATTGTTTGGATTTGCATTTCAGTGACGTCATATGATATAGAGCATCTTGTCATATGTTTATTTGCCATCTGTGTATGTTCTTTGGTGAGGTATCTGTTAAGGTCTTTAGCCCAGTTTTTAATCAAGTTGTTTTCTTATTGTTGAATTTTGTGAGTTCTTTGTTTATTTTGGACAATAGTCCTCTATCAGATGTATCTTTTGAAAATGTTTGCTCCCAGTCTGTGGTTTCTCTTCTCATTCTCTGACATTGTTTTTTACAGAAGTGTTTATTTTTAATATAAAAGTTTAGCATATCAGTTGTTTCTTTCATGGATTGTACCTTTGGTGTTGTACCTAAAAAGTCATCACCGTACCTATGGTCCTCTAAGTATTCTCCTAATGTTATCTTCTAGGAGTTTTATGCTTTTTCAGTTTACATTTGGATCTGTAATCAATTTTGAGTTAATTTTGTGAAGGGCATAAGGTCTGTGTCAAGATCAATTTTTTTTTTTTTTTTTTTTTTTTTTGCTGTGGGTGTCTCATTGTTCCAGCACCATTTGTTGAAAAGACTTTCTTTGCTCTGCTATACTGCCTTTGCTTCTTTGTGAAAGATCAGTTGACTATATTTATGAGCATCTACTTACGTGCTCTCTGTTCTGTTCCATTGATCTATTGTCTTTTCTTTCACCAATAACACAGTCTTGATTACTGTAACTAGATAGTAAATCTTGAAGTTGGGTAGGGTCAGTCCTCCAACTTTGCCTTCAATATTATGTTGATTATTCTGAGTCTTTTGCCTCTCTATATACACTTTAGAATCAGCGAATAGATAACCACAACATAACTTGATGGGATTTTGACTGGCATTGCATTGAATCTGGGGATCAAGTTGGGAGGAACTGATGTCTTTACAATATTGTGTCTTTGTATCCGTGAACATGGAATGTCTCTCCATGTATTTTGTTGTCTAATTTCTTTTATCAGAGTTTTGTAGTTTTCCTCATATATTTTGTATATATCTTGTTAGATTTTTACCTAAATATTTCATTTAGGGGATGCTAATGTAAATGGTTTTGTATTTTTAATTTCAAAATCCACTCGTTCATTGCTGGTCTATAGAAAGGTGACTGACCTTTGTGTATTAACATTGTATCCTAAAACCTTGCTATAATTTATTAGTTGCAGGAGGGTTTTTTTGTGTGTGGATTCTTTCAGATTTTCTACATAGATAATCACAACATCTGCAAACAAAAACAGTTTTATTTCTTCCTTCCCAAACTGTATACCTTTTATGTTCTTTAATTGTCTTATTGCATTAGCTAGAACTTCTAGTACAATTTTGAAGAGGAGTAGTGAGAGAATATTTTTGTCTTATACTTGATATTTGTGGGGAAGCTTTGAGTTTCTCACCATTAAGTATAATGTTAGCTGTAGGGTTTTTTAGACATTCTTTATCATGTTGAAGAAGTTCGCCTCTATTCCCAGTTTACTGACAATTTTTATTATGAGCAGGTGTTGGGTTTTGTCAAATGCTTTTTCTGCATCTATTGATATGATCACGTGATTTTTCCTGTTTACTCTTTGATGTGATAGATTACATTAATTGATTTTTGAATATTGATCCAACCTTTCATATCTGGGCTATAAATCCCACTTGGTTTAGGGTTGCGGTGTATAATTATATGTATTTGGATTATTGTATTTTTTTATTCTAGCCAGCCCAGTGGGTGTGAGGGGGTTCACTGTGATTTTGATTTTCATTTCCTTGATGAATATTGGTGTCAAACAAATGCGCCTGTTGGCTATTTGTATATTTTCTTTGGAGTAATGTCTTCAAGTTCTTCACCCACGTTTTTAAAATTGGGTTATTTGTCTTTATACTGTTGAATTGTAAGAGTTCTTTATGCATTGTGGATAGAAGCCATTTATCCAATATATGATTTGCAAATATTTTCTCCCATTCTGTGGCTTTTCTTTTTACTTTATGGATGGTGTTGTCCTAGTTTTCTTTTTATGGAAAAATAGCATCAATATTATGTTTCTCCT
Organism: Phocoena sinus; assembly: GCF_008692025.1. Lineage (NCBI taxonomy): Eukaryota > Metazoa > Chordata > Mammalia > Artiodactyla > Phocoenidae > Phocoena > Phocoena sinus. The sequence goes on from NC_045784.1 coordinate 108,312,820, forward strand.
CAGTAATGATATCATTAATTCTTTGTAAACTGCAAAGTATATCTTAATTAAATCCTGGGGCCCCCTTTCTTCACAACAAGCAATAATGATAATGATGATGATGATGATGTTGATAGCTGTTAATATTTATTGAGTGCTACCCATTTACCAGGTATTGTGATAACTACTTTAATGCATTTGCTCATTTAATCCCTAATATATACTCCCATTAAGTAGGAATTACTATTATCTCCATTTATAGATGATGGAACTGAGGCACAGAAAAAGCCACATAGCCAGTAATTGACAGATAAGAAAAATAAATCCTAGGCTGATTGCTCATCCAGTTATACTGTCCCACGATCTGTGTTCTGAGATTTTTCTCACTTTGATTCCTCACAAAATTGTGGTTGTTGGTACCCCAGTGTGAAGGTTTTCTGATAAAGTAGTATGTGCTAGAGTTGTTAATGGTTATTAATCAGTTAATAAATAAATACACTCATGAACTTTTTTTAGAACTCTCACTTATTCATATTTAGGCCTTATAACAGTAATACCTTAGATTATTGACATAAGAACAACAGAAATTTTAGCCATGGGCAACATGGAGAGGAGGATTATTTTGGGCAATGGGACCCTTGAGAGACCCTCACATCTTATGAAAATTGCAACCATTAACTTCCTTTTCATACCTTGTTGAGTCTACTTTACCACCGAATCATTGCTCCACAGACTGACATCCTTAAAATAATATTGATGGAATATTGATGAACAGATACTAAAGTGCTCAAGTAAACATACACATTTAATTTAGAGTTGGTGTGATATTCCTTGGTCATTCTTGTGAGCACTAAAATATTGAACGGTTGTTTGTGTTTTTTGGTAATATACAGACATATTTGCAAGAATATTTTTTTAACTCATAAGTGATTATATTCAGCTCATTGATACATGGCTATCTTTAACATCCCCCACAAAGCCATCATGGAGTTTGAATACAAAGGATATACTTTTTTCATTAATTATTCCTTTCTAGTTGAAATTGCATCATTTCCAGGAATTTTTAAAAAATAATTAAGTGCAACTCAACTCACTATCCCTTTATTTTTCTCCTACATCTGAGTTACAAACCTGGCTCAATTCAACACCTCACTCAGATTTTTCTGCTGTAAAATATAATACACCTGTGAGGACAGAGGAACACCTTACCTGAGCCCTCAGGGCTTCTTGTAAAAACTTACATTATATACCCCTGCTCAAATAACCTCCCACATAGCAAAGCACGAATTCCAAAACACAATTTACAAAGCTCCTATCTTTCTTCTCACTCTCATGAAATAACTTCACTCTTCTTCACAAGCCAGAGGCTAACTACTGTATTATCTTTCCTTCACCCTCCCTACATCCCAGCTGCTTTCTTCCTCTCTCCTTTCTTGCCCTCACCTGCTTCCCTTACTTTTAAAAAGGAGGGAGTCATCATACATATCAAGGCACATTCCACTGCTTGATCCAATTAATTTATTCTCTTCTAATACATGGTCCTGTCAATTTTTGGTCTCTTTCTCTCTCACCCTCATCTTTTCTCTGTAATCATAAAAATAAGTTCAATGTTTCATCTTTAAACAAAACAAGGGGAATGAACCATCCGTGACCATGTGATCCCTTCTAGCCTCTGTTCATTCAATTCCCTTTCTATCTAAAACAGTGGTTCTTAAACTTAACTATGCATCAGAATCACCTGGAAAGCTTCTTAAAAGCCAGAGCACTGGTCTCTAACTCCAGATTTTGTTATTCAAGAGGTCTATGGTAGAACTCAAATATTTTCATTTCTAACAAGTTCCTAGATGACTTTGATACTGCTGATCTGAGGTCCACACTTTAAGAACCACTGGATTAAGGCAAGATCTTTTATTTTATTTTATCTTATTTATTTTATTTTATTATTTTATTTTATGTAAACATTTTGCAACAGGTTTTCAGTCTTCACCATTCTACTGTAAGTACTCTTGCTATTGTTGCACATGACCACCTTTTTTCCAGATACTTGTTTTCAAAACTTGATTTCATTGGATCACTCTTCAGTGTTTGACATGGATAGCTGTACCTTTTTTTTTTTTTTTTTATAAAATTCTTTTCTCTTTTGGACACAGGAAAGCCCATATATTCTTCTCAAGAGAAGAATAGAGTTACTTAAATGTCTGGTCATAAAATATCACACAGAAGATATACAAAATTCATTCTGAAATATTTCATTTTAAGTGCCAAGTACTAATCAATAGTGTACTAAGTTTTGCGGGTACATTATGAACTAATTAAACATGGTCCTTTACATCATCTAATAGAAAAGGTAAGTCAAGTGCATGGTTTCGATTGTAAATTTTAAGGCTAACAACACAGTTTTGAGGAAGGAGTCTGGGAGTATCAAAGTTGAGGCCTGTTTCATGAGTAGGAGTTTAGTACAAAAACAAGTGGGCAAAGAATGATTTGGTATAAGGTAATACTCTTGTGGGCTGAATGTGTCTGCTTAAAATTCACATGTTGAAGCCCTCATCCCCAATGTGGTGATATTTAAAGATGGGACCTTTGAGGAGTAATTAGGTTTAGATTATGTCATAATTTTAGGACCCTCTTTATGGGATTGGTGCCCTTATAAGAAGAGGAAGACAGAGATAACTCTCTCTCACCATTCACATGCACCAAGAAAAGACCATGTGGGCACACAGCAAGAAGGCAACTGTCTACAGGTCAGGAAGCAGGCCCTTACCAGAAACTGAGTCTGCCAGCAGCTTGATCTTGGATTTCACAGCCTCCAGAACTGTGAGAGATAAATGTCTGTTGTTTAGGCCACCCAGGCTATAGTATTTTGTTATAGCAGCCAGAGCTCCCTAAGATAAACACCATTAGCTAAGAATCAGAGGCAAGAAAGAACAGGCTTGCTTCAGAAAATTAAAGACATTTTGTTTGGCTGGAGAAAAAGAAAAAAAATTATATATAAATTATATTATATATAATTGTTCATGGGTATGTTCTTGCTGGGGGAACACAGTGATGAGGCAAATAAGTATATCTGGCACTACTGAATAAATATGGGGACCTGAAAGAACTATTCTCTCTCTTCAAAATGGATTTGAAAACAAACAAACAAACATCTATCCACTGGCTGGGGGAAGCAGTAATCTTTTTCATCTCTACTAGAGATGAACACACAATAAAGTTCTCAAACCAGTCAAATAGTTGCTTTATAAAACCACCAAGAGGCTCGGCACCCCAACTTTTTGAGGTAATAGAACTATTTGAACAAACTTGATGTATGTTATAAGAATAGTAAGATACGACAGAAAAGTTCACACCATATGAGAGAAGAGATTTACATGAAAAAAGAGAACATGCACTAGAAAGACAGAGTTTCAAAAAATATACTCAAACTAAAAAGCCCAATGATTGGATAAAAAGATTGAACACAGCTGCAGGGAGAATTCGTGAACTGCATGATAGATCTGAAGTTTTAATAATGTAACACAGAGAGATAAAGTGATAGAAAATATGAAAAAGTGGTAAAGAGACATTGACTGTGGATTGAGAAGACCTAGAAAGCTAGACAGAAGAAAAACAACTCAATATTCAAATGTAAGATGGTTGATTATTTCCATAATTAATGAAATATATGAATCCCCAGGTTAAAGAAAAAAATGACTCAGATTGAATAATTAAAAATAAATCTATATATAAACACAATATGCTGAAATTGCAGAAATCCAAGGGCAAGGAGAATATATAAAACTCATCTAAAGAGAAGACAGAAAGTAAAGTTTTACAGTAATTTTAACCCTAGGAGACTTCTGGAAACAAACAAGCAAACAAAAATACCAAAGAAAATGGAATCATATTTTTAAAGTACAGAAGAAAATGACTCAACTTAGAACTTTATCTCTAGGTAGATTGTCCTTAAATAATGAAAGTAAAATAAATACATCTCCAAAACAAAAGTGAAGAAATTTACCACTCATATATTCTTGCTGAAATAACTTGTCCTGGAATATGTATTTTAGGAAGAAGAAAGTTTAATCCAGAAGGAAGCAATAGTAAGAATTAATGGTGAGTAAAGAAACTGGCAAATACATAAATATAAATAAGGATCAACTCTAGTGATAATAATAATAACAATAAAGATTATATAGGGAACTTTTTGGAAAGGTGGAACTAAACATTAGGAAACAAAGTGATAAATGTATTCTAAGATCCTTCTGTTAATCAAGGGTTTGTGAGAACTAAATGATTAACTTTAAAATTTGGCAAGTCAATAATATATTTTAAATGTTTAATGTAGCCACCAAAATAATGGAAAGAGAATGTATAACTTTCCAACTTAACTAAAGGGAGAAAAAATAACAAATAAATATAAAGAAAATGAATAATAAAATAACTGAGATGTTACATATAAATCCACACTATATCAGAAATTACAATAAAAATAACTAGATTTAAGAGTCATCTAAAAGAGGTTCTCAGATGTGGATTAAATTTTAATTGCATTGTAGGGGAAAATATACTTAAAATAATGACACATAAAGGCAAATGTGAAGGATTGAGAGTTAGAAAAAATTGATCCAGGCATGTACTACCATAACAAAGCTGATGTAACTCTATTAAAAACAGATGATAAATAGACACACAGATATGTAATAATGATAAAGGAAGCAGTTCACTTCATTTATCAAAGTTATACCATCATGTACTTTTAAGTACCTAGTAATATAATTTTTAAAATGTATAAATTAAAGATTGACAGAATAAAAAGATTGAGGAGAATAAAACACAATACACAATAATATAAAAAATTACGTTAAAACAACACATGGTTCACAGAAGAAAGTATAATGGAAAGTAAAACATATTAAGGGCTGTGTTAATAAACACACCACATATTAAAACTTGGATGAAGACATTAACTAATGTATGCTAGAAGATATTATAAAATAATAACTGAAAAAGACATCCAAATCAGAAAGGAGAAAATAAAACTGTCACTATTTGTAGACGACATGATGTTATATATAGACAACCCTAAAGACTCCACCAAAAATCTTTCAGAACTATTAAATAAATTGAATAAAGTTGCAGGATACAAATAAATATATAAGAATCTGTTGTGATTCTATACACTAGCAATGAACTAGGAGGGAAAGAAATTAAGAAAACAATCCCATTTCAAATTCATCAGAAAAAATAAAATACCTAGGAATAAATTTAACCAAGGAGGTAAAATACCTGTACATGGAAAAATATAAGACACTGATGAAAGAAATTGTAGAAGACATAAATAAATGGAAAGATATTTCATGTTCATAGATTGGAAGAATTAATATTGTCAAAGTATCCAGACTACTCAAAGCAGATTCAATGCAATCACTATCAAAATTCCAACGACATTTTTCACAGAAATAGTAAAAACAATCCTAAAATTTGTATGGAACCATAAAAGACCCCAAAGAGGCAAAACAATCTTGAGGAAGAAAAACAAAGCTGGAGGTATTATGCTCCCTGAATTCAAACCATATTACAAAAATATAGTAATGAAAACAATATGGTATTGGCATAAAACAGTCACATAGATCAATGGAGCCACATATAGAGCCCTGAAATAAACCCATGCATATATAACCAATTAGTTTATGACAAAGGAGCCAAGAATATACAATGGAGAAAAGATAGTCTCTTCAATAAATGGTGCTGGGAAAACTGGACAGCCACAATAAAAGAATGAAACTCAACCACTATCTTACACTGTATACAAAAATTAACTCAAGATTGATCAAAAATTTGAATGTAACACCTTAAACCATAAAACTTGTAGAAGAGAACACAGACGGTAAGCTCCTTGACATCAGTCTTGGGGATGGTTTTTTTGGATTTGACACCAAAAGCAAAAACAGCAAAAGTAAAAATAAACAAGTGGGACTATATCAAACTGAAAAGCTTCTGCAAAGCAAAGAAAACCATCAACAAAATGAAAAGGCAACCTATAGAATGGCGGAAAATATTTGTAAATTTTATATCTAATAAGGGATTAATATAGCAAATATACAAAGAACTCATACAATTCAATAGCAAAAAAACAAACACTCCAAATAAAAAATGAGCAGAGGATCAGAACAGACATTTCTCCAAAGAAGAAATACAAATGGACAACAAGTGCATGAAAAGGTGCTCAAGGTCACAAATTATCAGGGAAATGCAAATCAAACCCACAGTGAGATACCACCTCACACCTGTTAGAATGGCTATCACCAAAAAGACAAGAAATAGCAAATGTTGGTGAGGATTTGGAGAAAAGGGAACCCTTGTACACTGTTCATGGGACTGTAAATTGGTGCAACCACTATGGAAGACAGTATGGAAGTCTGTCAAAAAATTTAAAATAGAACTACTGTATGATCCAGCAGTTCCACTTCTGGGTATTTATTTGAAGAAAACTAAAACACTAACCTGAAAAGACATGCAGCCCCATGTTCACTGCAGCACTGTTTACAACAGCCAAGAAATGGAGGCAACCTAATTGTCCATCTATGGATGAATGGATAAAGAAAATGTGGAACACATACACAATGGAACATTATTTGGCCATAAAACAGAATGAAATCTTGTCATTTGTAACAACATGGATGGATCTTGAGGGCATTATGCTAAGTGAAATAAGTCAGATAGAGAAAGACCAATACTATATGAACTCATAGATAGAGAATAGATTGGTAGTTGTTAGAGGTGGGGAGTGGGGTGTAGGTGAAATGTGTGAAGGGGGTTAAAAAGTAAAAACTTCCAGGTATAAAATAAATGTCATGTGGATGTAATGTACAGCATGATGATTACAGTTAATAAAACTGTATTGCGTATTTAAAAATTGCTGAGTAAATTTTTAAATTATTTATTTATTTAGGGGTGATTTGGGTCTTTGTTGCTGCATGTGGGCTTTCTCTAGTTGCGGCGAGCAGGGGCTACTCTTCATTGCGGTGCATGGGCTTCTCATTGCAGTGGCTTCCCCTGTTGCAGAGCACAGGCTCTAGGCACGCGGGCCTCAGCAGTTGTGGTGCACGGGTTCAGTAGTTTTGATGCATGGGTTTAGTTGCTCCGCGGCATGTGGGATCCTCCTGGACCAGGGCTCAAACCTGTGTCCTCTGCATTAGCAGGCAGATTCCCAATCACTGAGCCACCAGGGAAGTCCCTGCTAAGAGTAAATCTTTTAAAGTTTTGATCACAAGAAAAAAATTGTAACTATGTATCGTGATAGGTGTTAACTAGGCTTAATTGTGGTGATCATTTCACAATGTGTATAAATATTGAATCATCATGTTGTACACCGGAAACTAATATAACGTTATATGTCAGTTATAGCTAAATTTAAAAAAATACTGAAAATTCAATTTAGCTTTATTTTTTTAAAAAAAAGAATAATGGGTTAAAATCAAATGAAGTGATATGGAGGATATTTTAAAAATGGGAGATAGAATAAATATAATAGAACAAGAATAGTTGAATTATGCTGCTCTCTGCTCCATACAGACCTAGAGGTCAAGGCTTGCCAAGTGTATCACTGAATCTTTTGAACTACCGTGAGTTTCACTTCATAATTTCCAAGGAGCAGAACCAAAATCTCAGGAATATTTCAAAGGAGAAAATCAGAATCCTCAGCATATGGCAGAAAGGGGTGGCCATCAGAATCTGAATCCCTACAAATGTATGTACCCTCTCCAATATCATAAGATCAATAAGAGCATATAAAACCACACATAACCTACAATCTCTGGATTACTAGAAGACAGAGAATACCATAAACTTTAAATTACATTTATAAAGAGAAATAAACACTCAATTCCAAGAGAGTTTCTGCTCTGACTACAAGACTGTGGATGTAGAGAGCAGGGAGAGAAGGCTTAGGAGACTCCGTGACAAAGAGGGGAGAGATTTGGAAGAATTAATGAAGCACAGACAAAATCATCCTCAGAAAGAGAACATCCAATGTTCAGAGCCAAGTTAGTACTAGACCAAAATGAAAGTTTGGCACTTGGTAATCTACACCACCTGATACAAGAAATGGCCTTGAAAGTATAATAAGAGACACTCAAAGTGGGAGTATTAGAGAAGATTTGCTCTGGAGATGGAGATGGATAATGGGGTTGCACCCTTGAGAAAGATAACACTGAAAAGACAGAAAAAGTTAGAGGGGAAAGAGTAGGATCCTGAAGAAATGGAAGGAAAAAAACAAAAGCTTTGACAGCTTTTGCCTTCACTCCCACCATTAATATCACCTATTAAAAAAACCACATTTCACTAAAGCAACAGCAGGGAGTGTGGTTCAAGTATAAACCCTGTCCACGACATGAGTAGGAATAGGAAAAGACACACACACATACAGAGAGAGAGAGAGAGGGCAAGAGAACCCCTATATAAAGCAACTGGGCAAATAAAACAGGTAAATGAATAAAAATATTTCAGCTAATGAAAACTCACCATCCTCAAACCACCATAAAGTAAAAAAATGAAAATGTAACACATAATTCTAACTAAATTATATATTATACAATAAGGATTTTGACATCTATCACTTATCTGTGTATCACCTATCATTCTTTCTCTAAAGTTGGAAATTAAAAAACTAACACAGAAATCAATAAAACAAGGAATAAATGCAAATATGGTTGAATTCATAAAAACATTAAACTAGTCCAAGAAATATATTTTATAATGCTAAAAGCCACATTCACAATGAAGACACAACAGAAATTATCTATGTATAATATCAAATTACACAGTAAATGCCCATTTAAACCAGAAATTACAGATAATGCATGGAGACATATGTAGAAGCATTAACAATGTGAAACTTTAATATACCACTTTCAGTATAAAATATAATAAGTAGGCATAAATAAGAATATAAGAAATAAAAGCAACATAATTAATATAGTAAATCTTATATATAACACCCTACAGTCTAAAAAGAGACAGTGTATGTTCTTCCAAAATGCTTATAGAATGTGTCATATTTTATTATATATGAAGAGTCATATCAGGAAAATATCAAGAAGTATCATAAAGAGAAATCTTATATTTTCTTACAATCATGCATAAGATCTGGAAATTTAAAATAAAATATAAAAAATTGAAAATCTCTTTCACCTGAATATTTTTTAAAAAACTATTAGACAATTTTTGGAGCAAAGGATACTAAGAAAAATTGCAGGATTTTTGAGAAGTAATGATAATGATAGTACTACATATCACTATATATGAGATATATTTATATATTTGAAGCAGTCACCAGAAGAAAATTCACTTTACAAGAATACAGGGTACGCAGATTTTCTTATTGCTATAAGGGAACAATCAACAAATTCATAAAATGTGCAACTGATCTGGGCACCTTTAAAATAATGAATTTACTGGTAAAAATGGAGGTCTTTTAAATGAAAAGAAACCATATAAATAATCAAATGTAATGCATGAATCCTGGTTAGATCCTGATTGAACAAAACTAAAGATAGGTTCTATTTTTGTGACAACTGGGAGAAATGAATAGAGACTGGATATTAGATGATACAGTGAAAATATTTTGAATTTTCTTAGGTGTGATAATAAGCGTATGGAAGTGATGGAGCAGTGGTGGTGAGGCTTATGTTTTATTTCTTTTTTTTTTTTGCGGTACGCGGGCCTCTCGCTGTTGTGGCCTCTCCCGTTGCGGAGCACAGGCTCCGGACGCGCAGGCTCAGCGGCCGTGGCTCACGGGCCTAGCCGCTCTGCGGCATGTAGATCCTCCCGGACCGGGGCACGAACCCGTGTCGCCTGCATTGGCAGGCAGACTCTCAACCACTGTGCCACCAGGAAAGCCCTGTTTTATTTCTTTAACCAAAAGTGGAGGGAAAGAATGAGCCTCAGAAAATATGGCAAAATATTATTCTTTATTAAATGTAGTTTGCGGTAATTATTTTTATTATAATATACTCTGAATTTTCTATGTTTAAGTATTTCATAATTAAATCCTTTTATCTTAAAATGTCTCAAGCCAAAACATAGAAGATACTGGATATGTATTTTGATTTTCTCTGTAATGAATGGAGTAGAATTAAACTGATATAATAATTATCTAAAATTAAAAGGAGAAAGAGAGCAAAAGGATCTAGATCAAATAACTATGCAATCATTCTACACTGCTGATAACTTCCTGAATTTTTAATCTGTGAGGAAATTTGTAGCCTAAGAAATGAGTACACTACATCCTTACTGTTACCAAACCAAACTTGGGTCTGCTCAGCTGCTCACAGTTAAGCCAATCTACCGACACCAGGTTGTGATGAAGGAAAGTGCGTTTGCTGCAGGCACAAAGCAAGGAGTCCAGGCCACTAAGACCCCAAATTCCCCCAACCCCCCAGCGGTTTTCAGGGGAAGGTTTTTAAAGATAGGGTGAGGGAGAGAGTGATCAGCTGATGGACATTTTTCTGATTGGTTGATGCTGCGGTAATCAGGAGTCAACATCATCAACCTTCTGGTTCCAGCCAGTCTGAGGTCTATGGGCTAGTGGTCAGAATGCAGTTAACTTCTTCCACCTGGTGGGGGTATCAGTATCCACAAAACACCTCAAAGGCTATGGCTCAGAATATTATCGATAGCCCTTGAGGAGGAACTAAAGGTCCTTGACCTTGTCTAATGTCTTAAACTATTATTATCTTTTCTTACTTGACTGTTTTCCTTTGTTTCTGCATTTTCTCAATTCTCTGAGTAAATTTATTCTTCGGAACTTAGGGAAGGCCTAGGAGGCTCAAGTTTTTCTGCAAACAAGAGGCAATTGGAGGACATGGTGGGGTGGGGCAGTCTGTCCCCTGAGGGCCCCATAGGGTCCTGCTCAGTTACACTTACTACAAAAGCAATGCTGTTTTTTGGATATTTTAAATTTTTATTATGCTGATAATGCCAACTTCCTTCATAATAAAGGAGCCATGTGTATAACTTCACAATTTTTATGTAAATGGGGTCAATGGAGTTACATACAGTGGTCTGCTGGAGCTAGCTCACACTAGCTCAAGAAAGTTGATTGTACTCATTTCAGTCAGCTGGCTCACTAGCATACTACTGGTTATATAGGAATTAAAGTGGTGTGCTGGTAAATGTTTAACAACTGGCTCTCCTAGGAATAAAAGTTTTGGTTTATACTGTTTGCCAATTTCTATTATGTATATAAGCCCACCATGTCAATTTCAGGTTATCAATGTTACCTCACTAAACATGGAGTTGGGAATAAAAGCACAGAATCAGCACTTGTAAGCCAGTATGAGTCGGCTCCAGCATATCACTGAAATGTATTCATCTCAAACATCCTCTCTGACTGTAGTGGATTTTACAGCTGCATGATGGAAACAGGAGAGAGAAATCTATCATTCCTAACTGTTGAAAGAAAGGGAAAAATAAGAACAAGGCTGCTTCGATCAATTTGCGTATCTTGATTTCCTTGTTGAGAATGTTGTCTTCTATACTATAATAAAACACCTCTATCCATCATGCAGGTATGTCGATCATCATCTTAGTATGTTAGGGTAATATTGCTTTAATTCCTCTAGGGTTTGGGATAATGAATATTATTTAGTAAAATAACATATTGAGAACGGTTACTTCTGTAGCTGCGTGTTTTAAAGACAACCAGGTTTTGAGCTTCAGGCAATGTAGTACAGAAGCTGGTTGGGCTGAGCAATATATTGTAAAAAAAGTAAATAAATAAGCTTTTCTTCAAGTTTTTGTAACATTACCCCATGAAAGAAAGGTTAAACCACCCTTCAAAACACAGGTTATTGGCTAATAAATAGAACATAGGTGCTGAAAGTACACTACAGTGTGAAACAGGTCATTTCAAAGTGATTTTGTCTAAGAATTGGAACCCAGAGGAAGAAAATGTCATAGTTTCACAAGTCTGGAATCAAGCAATAAAACTTTAATCAGATACAATCACATAATGATTTTTTTCAGGCATGAATATTTCAACCACCAGCCTTAATACTAAAGATTAGGTGTTCAATGTATATTATTTGTAGAAAAATATGCTACAATTTATTTAGAATTACTTGTAATAGAAACTGCCTATATTTTACAAGTCAATGAAAATAGGAACATTGGAGAATCATGGTCATCGTGGCACATTTTAAATGCACCTCCATAAGAATAATTTTCTATATAATATTATCTTAGTCTGTTCGAGATGCTATAACAAAACATGAAAAACCAGGTAACTCATAAATAACAGAATTTATTTCTCACAGTTCTGGAGGCTAAAGTCCAAGATCATGGTGACAGCCTGGTTGGGTGAGGACCGTTATCCTGGTTGCAGACACATCCCTGGCTGTGTCCTCACATGTTAAGGGGCCAGGGAGCTCTGTGCAGTCTTTTTTATTAGAGCACTGATCCTATTCATGACAGCTATACTCTCATGATCTAATCACCACCCAAATACCCCATCTTCTAATACCATCACATTGGGTATTAAGATTTCAACATATAAATTTTAGAGGAACACAAACATTCAGACCATAGAAAGTATGAACAGGGATTTGTTATATTCAGTAAAGATTTTCAAATCTTCCAGAGCTCTGAATTATATTATTGCCCTAACAAGCATTAGGAATGATATTGCAGCGATAAGAATAAAGTCTATGCGTATTTATAGATTCCCCAGTGATAATTCTTATTTTAGTAACAAGGCCTGGATTAATGTATATTTATGATTAATAAAAATACCTGAGAAACATTCTATCTGGTTAGTGGAATATTGTGGTTACCTATAGATAGCTTTAAGACTAACACATAATATAAAACATTTGAACAATCTAATATTAAAATCATGTCATATGCTTCTCATAACATATCACAGATTGAGATCTCTGGGAAGCAGATTCTGAGGCAGGATTTATTACATAGGACGTTAATTAGTTAGTGCTCTTAGAATCAACACCTGTAGAAATGAGAGGGCGAAAGGAGGATTGGACCAAAGGGAGAAGTTGATCTGTGGTATCATCCCAAATAAGGTTTCAGCTGGCCCTCCTTGAGAACTTCAGAGCTGGGACTGCCATTCCGAATTATCCCAAATAGAGGCAAGGAGACTGGGCCTTTATATCTTCACACTGATCAGTAATTTGAAGTAGGCTGCCAAAAGTAAGGGAATCTTGGGTGAGGCAATACCTTTCAGCTGAGGCAATCTCCAAAGTGGGCTGACAGCTGAGGGTGAAAGCCAGGAAGAAGTTCATCATTCCGGAAGGGGCATCTAGGTGAAGCGTCACAGCCTTGACTATATAACTCTCTGACGGAACAAGAAAAAGTGGTCGCCCTACCAATGGATACAAAATTTATTTCTCAATAATTTCAGAGAGGTATAGGTTGAAATTTTCATCTGCCCACATCCATTCAACGACTGTTTTCTTCCTATGTAAGTACCATTTGATTTGAATTATACTCTTTTAGTAAGAGAGTAATGATTCCTTGCTGTGAGCTGGGTAATATGCAGTAAATACAATATGATGGCAAAGCAATGCTGATGTGACAGAAATTAACTCAGATATTGAATATTTCTATTTAGTTTTCTCTCTGTGTATGGCATTAACACATTGCATGTGCTTTTAATATTATTTGATGTATACATGTAAATATTGACTCTTCTAACTGATTCTATGAGATAAATATCTACCTAAACATATTGGACCCAATAAGAAAATTACACATCCTTAATATGTAAAAGTGTTTACGCTTGATACACTATTTACATTTTCACTGCTTTCCATTGCTGGAAAGTGCAAAGTTTTTCAGCTCTTCATGAGAAGGCTAAACAAAGAGGAGAGCATAGTACTATCAGTAGACACACTTGTTAGTATTCTGTAAAAATCTAGATATATACAACGCTTTGTTTCTATTTTGAACCCAAAGACAGGGCGAGAGAATATTGTAGCCAATGTGTGTATCCTGCTGTGTTGTGATTGGGTATCGCTGCAGAAGGAAGCACAGTGGGATAAGTTAGTGTACAATAAAAACTTTGGAAGCCCTTATGCAACATACGTTGTATGGGATAACCACATCAGCAGAGTCGTTCAATTTCAATTACGACACATGCTTTCAGATGTTTCTATTTTGTAATTTTTGTTTTCTCATGTTTACTTTTTATTTTGCATACCGCTGTCTTCCTGCATTTTTACTTGAATCGCAGTCCGAAGGAAAAGGAAGAGAGTTCAATATTAAACTGACCTTTACTAGCTTTGATCCACTAGCTCTCAGTAGATTGTATCATGTTAACTTCCTTCCCCATCTGAGAGAGGACTTATCTAAAATGGCATCTGATCCCATTTCCCCCAAATCCCTAGGCTCCTGTCATTCTGTTTTTAAAACCTGCCTTACTTTTCTTCATGGATGAATTCTGACACTGATTTCTTTCTTTGATATTTTTTCCTGTTACTTCCAGTAGACTGTTACTTTATACAAAGACTTTTGTTTCTTGTATTTCTAGCTGCTTCTCCAGTACTGGAGCATAGTGTTAAATAAATAAATAGCAATTCAGGTACACATTTCCTAGCTATACCACTGTCTTTAACCTCTCTTCCAGACTTAAGATGTTTATAATTTGGGGGACCTAAGTTGTAGTTTACTCACAGTTTTAATATGTGGAATGTATTTTGTTACTAACTCGTTTAAGTCCTACCTTAGATCATTCCTCTCCTTTTCGTTTTTATTTTTCTTACTTTGTATTATGAAAATTTCAAACATATCCAAAAGTAGAGAGAATGACATAAAGAAAGCTCCCATACTCACCATCCAGCAAACACTTAACTAATGACCAATTTTGTTTCATCTATACACCTGTATGCTTCCACGCACACCCAGGTTATTTGAAACATGTGTTAAGGCATCTTCTAATAAAAGTAACGATGGATTCACAACTGAAAACACCACATTTTGGGAGTCAAAAAACCTGAATTTGAGGTATAAACAGCCCCTGTCTTGCTTCAGTCTTTCCAATATCAGTGCTCTGAAGACACCTGAGAAAAGTGATGTATAAATATAGGTTATTTTATTCTCTTTTATATCCTTTGACTAGCTATAGTATTTATTTTAAGTGAAGCGGAAGCAATATTGTAGATTTACTGAAAGAATGTTCTCTCAACTAACCATAAAATTTTTTTATAAAAAGCATTTTTACGCATGATATAATCCCTTTGTTTGTTTCCAGCTTTCATATAACAAGAATAATTTTAATATATATTTCTCCATAGCAGAGCATCTATTATATTAAGCATATAGTGTCCAAGTTCCCCAATACCCTTTATATGGTCCTTTTGCAAAATGTTCTTAATCAACCTGAAAAACAATAGACTTTTAAAATTGCTAGTTCTTATAATATTACTGCCCACAGCCTGTGTCTTTTTTTTTGCGGTACGCGGGCCTCTCACTGTTGTGGCCTTTCCCGTTGGGGAGCACAGGCTCCAGACGCGCAGGCTCACTGGCCATGGCTCACGGGCCTAGCCGCTCCGCGGCATGTGGAGTCCTCCCAGACCGGGGCATAAACCCGTGTCCCCTGCATCGGCAGGCGAACGCTCAACCACTGCGCCACCAGGGAAGCCCCCAGCCTGTGTCTTTATTAGCTTAAAAAAGACTATATCTGTGGAATAAATTGTCTCCAATTCTATTTGTTACATTAGTTAGAAGGGATAGATACGTATATTCAATGACCACTAACCATAAATTAAAAGTATACCAATGTGGGGCTTCCCTGGTGGCGCAGTGGTTGAGAGTCCGCCTGCCGATGCAGGGGACACGGCTTCATGCCCCGGTCCGGGAAGTTCCAACATGCCGCGGAGCGGCTAGGCCCGTGACCCATGGCCGCTGAGCCTGTGCGTCCGGAGGCTGTGCTCCGCAACGGGAAAGGCCACAACAGTGAGAGGCCCGCTTCCTGCAAAAAAAAAAAAAAAAAAGAAAAAGAAAAGTATACCAATGTGACTGTTCAGAGCATCTTCTGTTTTCAACTTTAAGTGTAATTGATGTACAATAAATTGTACATATTTAAAGTGAACAATTTGATAAGTTATGAATGTATACACCTATGGATCCATCACCCCAAAAGACAGCAAACATTTTGATCACCCCAAAAGTTTTTTGTGTTCCTTTGTAATCTGTACCTAATTCCACCCCTGTATCTGGGCAACCACTGATCTGATTCATTTGCATTTTTTAGAATTCCATGTAAATGGAATCATGCAGTATGTGCACTTTTTGATCTGGTGGTTTTTTCCTTTCATCATAATAATTTTGTGATTCATCCATGTTGTCTTGTGTATTAATATTGCTTTTTTTATTGTCAAGTAGTATTCCATTGCATGTATATACCAAAATTTGTTTTCGTCTACTAATATATTGATGGACATTTGAGTTGTATTCAGCTTTTGGCTATTACAAAGTTGCTGGTAACATTTATATACAAGTCTTTATGTGGGCATATGTTTTTGTTTCTTTGGCATACACACCTAGAAGTGGAATGACCGGATCATATGGGAAGTTTCCTTTAAAGTTTTTAAGTACCAAGTCATTTTCCCAAGTGGCTTTAAAATTTAACATTTCCACCAGCGGTGTATGAGTTGCTTCACATCCTTGCCAACATTGGGTACAGCTGGTCATTTTAATTTTTTCCTTTGTCATGGTATCACTGTGGTTTAATTTGCATTTCCCTCATGATTCCCAATATTGAACATCTTTTCATGTACGTATAGGTAATTGATATATGATCTTTTTTCATATTTTGTATATTTTCTTATTAATCAATTATAAGAGATTATATATACATATGAGAGAATATATATAAGTATATTTTATATATGATAATTAACATAATACATACAACTTATAAGAAAATATTTATATTGTGTATATATATATAAATTATATATATTAAGATAATATATGTATTCTGGGTTCCAGTCCTTCGGTTGCAGTTATTTTCTCAGTTTTTTTTTTTACATCTTTATTGGAGTATAATTGCTTTACAATGGTGTGTTAGTTTCTGCTTTATAACAAAGTGAATCAGTTATACATAAACATATGTTCCCATATCTCTTGCCTCTTGCGTCTCCCTCCCTCCCATCCTCCCTATCCCACCCCTCCAGGCGGTCACAAAGCACCGAGCTGATCTCCCTGTGCTATGTGGCTGCTTCCCACTAGCTATCTACCTTACGTTTGGTAGTGTATATATGTCCATGCCTCTCTCTCGCTTTGTCACAGCTACCCATCCCCCTCCCCGTTTCCTCAAGTCCATTCTCTAGTAGGTCTGTGTCTTTATTCCTGTCTTACCCCTAGGTTCTTCATGACATTTTTTTTCTTAAATTCCATATATATGTGTTAGCATACGGTATTTGTCTTTCTCTTTCTGACTTACTTCACTCTGTATGACAGACTCTAGGTTTATCCACCTCATTACAAATAGCTCAATTTCGTTTCTTTTTATGGCTGAGTAATATTCCATTGTATATATGTGCGACATCTTCTTTATCCATTCATCCGATGATGGGCGCTTAGGTTGTTTCCATCTCCGGGCTATTGTAAATAGAGCTGCAGTGAACATTTTGATACATGACTCTTTTTGAATTATGGTTTTCTCAGGGTATGTGCCCAGTAGTGGGATTGCTGGGTCATATGGTAGTTCTATTTTTACTTTTTTAAGGAACTTCCATACTGTTCTCCATAGTGGCTGAACCAATTCACATTCCCACCAGCAGTGCAAGAGTGTTCCCTTTTCTCCACACCCTCTCCAGCATTTATTGTTTCTAGATTTTTTGATGATGGCCATTCTGACTGGTGTGAGATGATATCTCATTGCAGTTTTGATTTGCATTTCTCTAATGATTAATGATGTTGAGCATTCTTTCATGTGTTTGTTGGCATTCTGTATACCTTCTTTGGAGAAATGTCTATTTAGGTCTTCTGCCCATTATTGGATGGGGTTGTTTGTTTTTTTGTTATTGAGCTGCATGAGCTGCTTGTAAATTTTGGAGATTAATCCTTTGTCAGTTGCTTCATTTGCAAATGTTTTCTCCCATTCTGAGGGTTGTCTTTTGGTCTTGGTTATGGTTTCCTTTGCTGTGCAAAAGCTTTGAAGTTTCATTAGGTCCCATTTGTTTATTTTTGTTTTTATTTCCAATTCTCTAGGAGGTGGGTCAAAAGGGATCTTGCTGTGACTTATGTCATAGAGTGTTCTGCCTATGTTTTCCTCTAAGAGTTTGATAGTGTCTGGCCTTACATTTAGATCTTTAATCCATTTTGAGCTTCTTTTTGTGTATGGTGTTAGGGAGTGTTCTAATCTCATACTTCTACATGTACCTGTCCAGTTTTCCCAGCACCACTTATTGAAGAGGCTGTCCTTTCTCCACTGTATATTCTTGCCTCCTTTATCAAAGATAAGGTGATCATATGGGTGTGGGTTTATCTCTGGACTTTCTATCCTGTTCCATTGATCTATATTTCTGTTTTTGTGCCAGTACCATACTGTCTTGATTACTGTAGCTTTGTAGTATAGTCTGAAGTAAGGGAGCCTGATTCCTCTAGCTCCATTTTTTGTTCTCAAGATTGCTTTGGCTATTCGGGGTCTTTTGTGTTTACATACAAATTGTGAAATTTTTGGTTCTAGTTCTGTGAAAAATGCCAGTGGTAGTTTGATAGGGATTGCATTGAATCTGTAGATTGCTTTGGAGAGTATAGTCATTTTCACAATGTTGATTCTTCCAATCCAAGAACATGGTATATCTCTCCACCTATTTGTATCATCTTTAATTTCTTTCATCAGTGTCTTATAATTTTCTGCATACAGGTCTTTTGTCTCCTTAGGTAGGTTTATTCCAAGATATTTTATTCTTTTTGTTGCAATGGTAAATGGGAGTGTTTTCTTGATTTCACTTTCAGATTTTTCATCATTAGTGTATAGGAATGCCAGAGATTTCTGTGCATTAATTTTGTATCCTGCTACTTTACCAAATTCATTGATTAGCTCTAGTAGTTTTCTGGTAACATCTTTAGGATTCTCTATGTATAGTATCATGTCATCTGCAAACAGTGACAGCTTTACTTCTTCTTTTCCAGTTTGGATTCCTTTTATTTCCTTTTCTTCTCTGATTGCTGTGGCTAAAACTTCCAAAACTATGTTGAATAAGAGTGGTGAGAGTGGGCAACCTTGTCTTGTTCCTGATTTTAGTGGAAATGGTTTCAGTTTTTCACCATTGTGGATGATGTTGGCTGTGGGTTTGTCATATATGGCCTTTATTATGTTCAGTTAAGTTCCCTCTATGCCTACTTTCTGCAGGGTTTTTACCATAGATGGGTGTTGAATTTTGTCGAAAGCTTTCTCGGCATCTATTGAGATGGTCAACTGGGTTTTCTCCTTCAATTTGTTAATATGGTTTATCACATTGATTGATTTGCGTATATTGAAGAATCCTTGCATTCCTGGAATAAACCCCACTTGATCATAGTGTATGATCCTTTTAATGTGCTGTTGGATTCTGTTTGTTAGTATTTTGTTGAGGATTTTTGCATCTATGTTCATCAGTGATATTGGCCTGTAGTTTTCCTTCTTTGTGACATCCTTTTCTGGTTTTAGTATCAAGGTGATGGTGGTCTTGTAAAATGAGTTTGGGAGTGTTCCTCCCTCTGCTATATTTTGGAAAAGTTTGAGAAGGTTAGGTGTTAGCTCTTCTCTAAATGCTTGATAGAATTCGCCTGTGAAGCCATCTAGTCCTGGGCTTTTGTTTGTTGGAAGATTTTTAATCACAGTCTCAATTTCAGTGCTTGTGATTGGTCTGTTCATATTTTCTGTTTCTTCCTGATACAGTCTTGGCAGGTTGTGCATTTCTAAGAATTTGTCCATTTCTTCCAGGTTGTCCATTTTATTGGCATAGAGTTCCTTGTAGTAATTTCTCATGGTCTTTTATATTTCTGTAGTGTCAGTTGTTACTTCTCCTTTTTCATTTCTAATTCTATTGATTTGAGTCTTCTCCCTTTTTTTTCTTGATGAGTCTGGTTAATGGTTTGTCAATTTTGTTTATCTTCTCAAAGAACCAGCTTTTCGTTTTGCTGATCTTTGCTATCATTTCCTTCATTTCTTTTTCATTTATTTCTGATCTGATTTTTATGATTTCTTTCCTTCTGCTAGCTTTGGGGGTTTTTTGTTCTTCTTTCTCTAATAGCTTTAGGTGCATAGTTAGGTTGTTTATTCGAGATGTTTCCTTTTTCTTAAGGTAGGATTGTATTGCTATAAACTTCCCTCTTAGAACTACTTTTGCTGCATCCCATAGGTTTGGGGTTGTTGTGTCTCCATTGTGACTTGTTTCTAGGTAGTTTTTTATTTCCTCTTTGATTTCTTCAGTGATCACTTCATTATTAAGTAGTGTATTGTTTAGCCTCCATGTGTTTGTATTTTTTACAGATCTTTTCCTGTTACTGATATCTAGTCTCATAGCGTTGTGGTTGGAAAAGATACTTGATACAATTTCAATTTTCTTAATTTTACCAAGGCTTGATTTGTGACCCAAGATATGATCTATCCTGGAGAATGTTCCATGAGCACTTGAGAAAAATGTGTATTCTGTTGTTTTTGGATGGAATGTCCTATAAATATCAGTTAAGTTCATCTTGTTTAATGTATCATTTAAAGCTTGTGTTTCCTTATTTTCATTTTGGATGATCTGTCCATTGGTGAAAGTGGGGTGTTAAAGTCCCCTACTATGAATGTGTTACTGTCGATTTCCCCTTTTAAGGCTGTTAGTATTTGCCTTATGTATTGAGGTGCTCCCACTTTGGGTGCATGAATATTAACCGTTGTTATATCTTCTTCTTGGATTGATCCCTTGATCATTATGTAGTGTTCTTCTTTGTCTCTTCTAATAGTCTTTATTTTAAAGTCTATTTTGTCCTATAGGAGAATTGCTACTCCAGCTTTCTTTTGCTTTCCATTTGCATGAAATATCTTTTTCCATCCCCTTGCTTTCAGTCTGTATATGTCTCTAGGTCTGGAGTGGGTCAGTTGTAGACAGCATATATATGGGTCTTGTTCTTGTATCCATTCAGCCAATCTGTGTCTTTTGGTGGGAGCATTTAGTCCATTTACATTTAAGGTAGTTATCGATATGTATGTTCCCATTTTCTTAATTGTTTTGGGTTCGTTATTGTAGGTCTTTTCCTTCTCTTGTGTTTCTTGCCTAGAGAAGTTCCTTTAGCATTTGTTGTAAAGCTGGTTTGGTGGTGCTGAACTCTCTCAGCTTTTGCTTGTCTGTAAAGGTTTTAATTTCTCCATGAAATCTGAGTGAGATCCTTGCTGGGTAGAGTAATCTTGCTTGCAGGTTTTTCTCCTTCATCACTTTAAATATGTCTTGCCAGTCCCTTCTGGCTTGCAGAGTTTGTGCTGAAAGATCAGCTGTTAACCTTATGGGGATTCCCTTGCGTGTTATTTGTTGTCTTTCCCTTGCTGCTTTTAGAATGTTTTCTTTGTATTTAATTTTTGACAGTTTGATTAATCTGTGTCTTGGCATATTTCTCCTTGGATTTATTCTGTATGGGACTCTGTGCTTCCTGGACTTGATTAACTATTTCCTTTCCTATATTAGGGAAGTTTTCAACTATAATCTCTTCAAATATTTTCTCAGTCCCTTTCTTTTTCTCTTCCTCTGGAGCCCCTATAATTCGAATGTTGGTGTCTTTAATGTTGTCCCAGAGGTCTCTGAGAGTGTCCTCAGTTGTTTTCATTCTTTTTTCTTTATTGTGCTCTGCAGTAGTTATTTCCAATATTTTAACTTCCAGGTCACTTATCTGTTCTTCTGCCTCTGTTATTCTGCTATTGATCCCATCTAGAGTATATTTAATTTCAATTATTGTGTTGATCATCGTTGTTCGTTTCATCTTTAGTTCCTCTAGGTCCTTGTTAAATGTTTCTTGCATTTTCTCTATTCTATTTCCAAGATTTTGGATCATCTTTACTATCATAATTCTAAATTCTTTTTCAGGTCGACTGCCTATTTCCTCTTCATTTGTTAGGTCTGGTGGGTTTTTATCTTGCTCCTTCATCTGCTGTGTGTTATTCTGTCTTCTCATTTTGCTTATCTTACTGTGTTTGGGGTCTCCTTTTTGCAGGCTGCAGGTTCGTAATTCCCATTGTTTTTGGTGTCTGTCCCCAGTGGCTAACGTTGGTTCAGTGGGTTGTGTAGGCTTCCTGGTGGAGGGGACTAGTGCCTGTGTTCTGGTGTATGAGTCTGGATCTTGTCTTTCTGGTGGGCAGGTCCACGTGTGGTGGTGTGTTTTGGGGTGTCTGTGGCCTTATTATGATTTTAGGCATCCTCCGTGCTAATGGATGGTGTTGTTTTCCTGTCTTGCTAGTTGTTTGGCATAGGGTGTCCAGCAGTGTAGCTTGCCGGTCGTTGAGTGAAGCTGGGTGTTGGTGTTGAGATGGAGATCTCTGGGAGATTTTCACCATTTGATATTACGTGGAGCTGGGAGGTCTCTTGTGGACCAGTGTCCTGAGGTTGGCTCTCCTACCTCAGAGGCACAGCACTGACTCCTGGCTGCAGCACAAAGAGCCTTTCATCCACACGGCTCAGAATAAAAGGGAGAAAAAGTAGAAGGAAAGAATTAGTAGAAGAAGAAAGAAGGAAAGAAATGTGGGAGGGAGGAAGGAAGGAAAAAAAGAAAGAAGGTAAGGTAAAATAAAATAAGATAAAATATAATAAATTTATTAAAATAAAAAACTTTTTAAGAAAAAAATTTAAAAAAAAACAAAAAAAATCCTGCACGGGTAGAACCCTAGGACAAATGGTGGAAGCAAAGCTATACAGACAAAATCTCACACAGCAGCATACACATACACACTCACAAAAAGAGGAAAATGGGGAAAAATCATAAATCTTGCTCTCAAAGTCCACCTCCTCAATTTGGGATGACTCGTTGTCTATTCATGTATTCCACAGATGGAGGGTACATCAAGTTGATTGCAGAGCTTTAATCCGCTGCTTCTGAGGCTGCTGGAGAGATTTCCCTGTCTCTTCTTTGTTCTCACAGCTCCCGGGGCTCAGCTTTGGGTTTGGCCCCGCCTCTGCATATAGGTCGCCGGAGGGCGTCTGTTCTTCAGTCAGACAGGATGGGGTTAAAGGAGCCGCTGATTCGGGGGCTCTGGCTCACTCAGGCCGGGGAGAGGGAGGGGCACGGAGTGGGGGGCGAGCATGCAGCGGCAGAGGCCGGCGTGACGTTGCACTAGCATGAGGCGCGCCATGCATTCTTCCGCGGAAGCTGTCCTTGGATCCCGCCACCCTGGCAGTGGCGGGCTGCACAGGCTCCCCGGAAGGGGGGTGTGGATAGTGACCTGTGCTCGCACACAGGCTTCTTGGTGGCGGCAGCAGCAGCGTTAGCGTCTCATGCCCATCTCTGGGGTCCGTGCTTTTAGTCGTGGCTCGTGCCCGACTCTGGAGCTCCTTTAAGCAGCGCTCTGAATCCCCTCTCCTCGTGACCCAGGAAACAAAGAGAGAAGAAAAAGTCTCTTGCCTGTTGGGCAGCTCCAGACTTTTCGCCAGAGTTCCTCCCGGCCAGCCATGGCACACTAACCCCCTGCAGGCTGTGTTCACGCCGCCAACCCCAGTCCTCTACCTGCACTCCAACTGAAGCCTGAGCCTCAGCTCCCAGCGCCGACCCCCCGGCAGGTGAGCAGACAAGCCTCTCGGGCTGGTGAGTGCCGGTCGGCCCTGATCCTCTGTGCGGGAATCTCTGTGCTTTGCCCTCAGCTCCCCTGTTGCTGTGCTCTCCTCTGTGGCTCCGAAGCTTCCCCGCTCCGCCACCCATATTCTCCGCCCACAAAGGGGCTTCCTAGTGTGTGGAAACCTTTCCTCCTTCACAGCTCCCTCCCACTGGTGCAGGTCCCGTCCCTATCCTTTTGTCTCTGTTTATTGTTTTCTTTTGCCCTACCCAGGTCCGTGGGGGCTTTCTTGCCTTTTGGGAGGTCTGAGGTCTTCTGCCAGTGTTCAGTGGGTGTTCTGTAGGAGTTGTTCCGCGTGTAGATGTATTTCTGGTGTATCTGTGGGGAGGAAGGTGCTCTCGGCCTCTTATTCTTCCGCGATCTTCCCCTTGTCCTCTTTTCTCAGTTTTTTACTTCCTTTTTTGACTTTTGTTTTTACTTTAGAACTGAAAGCTTGATTTTCATGAATTAATTTTTCAAACTTTTTTCTCTGTTATGCTTTGTGCTTTTTGTATTCTATCATAGAAACATTTGGCAATGTCAGAAAATTTGATTGTCATGACTGAAAGGGTGCTATTAGCATCTAGTGATTAAAGACTAGAGGTAATTCTAAAAATCCTACAATGAACTGGATAGGCCACCTGTTTAAATCACCTATTTGCCCCATCAAGGATGGATTCCCACCCTAGTATTATAGGATTTAATGAATATATAATACACTAGATGGATGAGATTGATAGCAGGTTATTAGTCACATACAGCCCAGGGGAGGAAAATACCACATACCTTGCAGGGCCACATGGGGATTGTACACAAAAACAGAGTGAAATACTAGGAGCTTTGGGAGGCAGGTTTTATAGTATCAAGAGGATAGGGTGTCCCCTAGTTCCTGTGTAATGATGTGATTGGCTTGTTTGAATAATTCTGTGGTCAAGCAGGGAAGTGAAAACCACTTCTCTCAAATAAGCAGGAATTGTGCTTAATTCTTTTGATAAGGAGGGTTATTTAGCCAGTGGACCTCATCTGCCAGAGCAGAGTGGAGAGGAGAACCTGTGTTTAGACTATTCAAGGCCCTCCTGGTTTTATTGTATGTCAAGGCATTGCATAATATTGGGCCTTGATTATAGGCCTTACACTACACACCCGTTACAAAGAATTATCCCCTTCAAAATATCAGTAGTAGAACAAGATAGCACAATAGGAGTTGCTCCATACTTATCCTCCCTCAGCAACAATAATTTGACAGCCATCCATGGGCACAACTGCCTTTGTGAGAGCTTTGAGATCCAGGTAGGAGATTCTTAATCCCTAGTGAGGCCCAAGACTGAGGAAAGTTGTTTTGAGAAGACAGGTTCATGTCCAGGTGGCAGACCTGTCCACCATGGTCCTGGCTACAGACCTGGAAACAGCCCCAGTCCACTATGAACTCAACTGTAATCTTGTTTGGCCTTAGTTCTGCCACCAGCACAATCTGCTAAGGGACCTGGCAGGAGTCACACCCACCAGTGCTCTGGGAAACAGACTTGGTGGTCTTGGTCCCAACTGTGGACCTTGAAGCAGACTGTGACTCAGCTCTAATCCCAGTTAGCCACCAGTTCTTCCCACCCTGTGACCAAGTGGGAGACATACCCATATGTGCCCCAAAGCAGGCCCTCCAACCTTCGTTCTGCTGCAGATACTAAAGGGGCTGTGTAACTCAGTTCCGGCTTCTCCCAGCCACAGGCCAGAAATACTCCTATTTACTCAGAAGACATGCCCATCCATGACCATGAAGCAGGCCCTCTGGTCTTGGTCCAACTGCAGATTCTAAAATGCCCATGTAGTTTGGTTCCAGCCCCTTGCAGTTGTAGTTGGAGAATGGTTCTGCCTGCCTAGGCACCTGGAGGGAGAGACACACCCATCTATACCCCCAGAGGTAGGCCTGCTAACCTCGGTGTGATTGAGAATCTTTAAACAGCCCCGTAACCTGGCTCCACCTCTCACAACCTCTAGGAAAACTGCCCACTCGGGGACCTGCCAGAAGACACATTCATCTGTGCCCCTGAAGTAGGCCTATAAATCTCAGTTTCACCACAGATCTGAAAGCAACCCTGTGACTCAGTTCCAACTCTCTCAGCCTTGATCTGGGAGCAGTCCTGACTGCCCAGGAACCCAAGAAGTGTCATGCCCATCCATTTCCCCAGAGGGTAGAGCTGTAGACCTTGCTCCTGGCTATGGACTCTGAAGCAGCCCTGTGACTGGGTTCTACCCCATGTCAGCTGTAGTGCTGGGCCAATCTTGTTCACCCAAGAACTCACCTAGTGAGCAACTTGACAGGAACCCTCTAAGGGACCCAGTGGGAGCCACACTGATCTGCATACCTGGTAACAAGTCCATCATCTGAAGACCCTGATATTTACTTTTATCCCAGTGCCAGCCTAACTGATCAAGGTTTTGAGGCAGTCTTAGTCCTATCCACCCAGGAACCAGACAGAATTCATGTCTACCTGAGCTCATGGGTCTGCCAACTGCAGATCCCACTGTAGACCCAGCAGCTGCCACATGATGTGGCTCCAGCCCCACTTGACTGTGATCTTGGAAACAGTACCATCAGCCTGGGGATCCAAAAGGAGATCTTAACTTGCTGAAACAGTCTGTAAAGACCTGAAGAGATGTTTGCTCCTTCAAATTCACAGGTACAAATGCAGGGCTACGTGGGTCATGAAGAATCAGGCAAACATGATACCACCAAAGGAAACTAATAAAGGTATAGTAACTAACTCCAAACAATAAATCAACAAACTGCCTGACAAAGAATTCAAAATAATCATCTTAAAGAAGTTCAATGAGGTGTAGGATAACACAGTTGACAACTAAACAAAATCAGGAAAACAGTGCATGAACAAAATAAGTTTAATAAAGAAATAGAAATCATTAAAAAAAAAAACAGAAATCCTGAGGCTGAAGAACTTAAAAATTCAATAGAAAGCTTCAGTAGCAGGTTTGATTATGCAGAAGAGAGAATCAGCGAGCTTGAAGACAAGTGATTTTAAGTTAGCCAACTAGAGAAACAAACAAACAAAAACATAAATAGGAAGAAGAAAGCACGTGGAACTGATGAGATACTATCAAGGGATGAATATATGCATTATGTGAGTCACAGAAGGAGGAGAAAGACAAAGGGCTTCAAAGATTATTTAGAGAAATAGTGGCTTAAGACTTCCCAAATTTGGGAGGGCTATATATATCCAGAAGTAAGAAGCTCAAAGGATCCCAAGAAAGAGCAATCCAAAGATGATTAATCCCAAGAAATATTATAATCAGTTTGTCCAAAGCAGTCCTACGAGGGAAGTTTATAGTGATATATGCTAATATTAAGACAAAGATCTCAAACAGCCCAAAATTTCACATCAAGGAACTAAAAAAAGACAGACTAAACCCAAACTTAGAAAGGAAATAACAAAAATTAATGCAGAAATAAATGAAAAATAGATGATAGACTAATAAAACTAGCCGTTTTTTGAAAAAAAATTGACAAGTCTTCTGCTAAACTAACAAAGAAAAAGATTTCAAATAAAATTATAAGTGAAAGAGGAGACATTAAAACTGATACCATAGAAATACAAAGGATTATAAGACACTGGCAACAGTTATACACCCACAAATTGGATAGCCTAGAAGAAATGGATACATTGCCAGAAACATATAACCTACCAAAACAGTCATGAAGAAATAGAAAATCTCAGCACATCAATGAGTTAGGAGACTGAAGCAGTAATCAAAATTTCCCGACAAAGAAAAGCCCAGGAACAGATGCCTTCCAGGATAAATTCTACCAAACTTTTAAAGAATTACTTTTAATCCTTCTCAAAGTTTTCCAAAAACTTGGAGAGGGGGGAATATTTTTGAACACACTTTATGAGGCCTGCATTACGCCATACCAAATTCAGATAAGGACACTACAAGAAAAGAAAATTCTAGGCCAATATCAATGATGAACACAGATGAAAAAATCCTTATCATAACCCTAGCAAACTGAACTCAACAGCATGTTAAAGGATCATACACCACAATTGAGTCAGATTTCTCCCTGGGAAGCAAAGATATTCTAACCTATGCAAATCAATCAGTGTGATACATCACATTAACAGAAGGACAAAAATCTTATGATCTTTTCAATAGATGCAGAAAATGCATTTGAAACAACTCAACATCTTTTCATTATTAAAAAACACTCAACAAACTAGGAACAGAAAGAATGTACCTCAGCATAATAAAGACCCTATATAACAAGCCCACCATTAACATTATGCTCAATGGTGAAAAGCTGAAACATTTTTATCTAAGTTCAGGAACAAGGAAAGGGTGCCCACTTTCACTACTTCTATTTGACATAGTGCTGGAATTCCTAGACAGGGACAATTAGTCTAGCAAAAGAACTAACAGGTATCCAAATCAGAAATGAAGAAGTTAAAGCATCTCTGTTTTTCATATGACATGATCATATATATATATATATATATATATATATATATATATATCTGAACCCTTAAGGCTCCACAGAGAAACTGGTAGAACTAAACAGCAATTCAATAAGGTCACAGATAAAAACGTTAATACACAAAATTCACTTGCATTTCTATACCCCAACAATGACCTATCTGAAAAAGAAATTAAGAAAACAATCTCATTTACTATAGCCTTACAAAATAAAGTACTTAGGAATAAGTTTAACCAAGGAGGTGAATGTCTAAAAGCTGTAAGACATTGATGAAAGAAATTGAAAAAGTACACAAATAAATGGAAAGATATTCCATGTTCATGGATTAGAAGAATTAATATTGTTAACTTGTCCATATTACCCAAAGTGATATACAGATTCAGTTATCAAAATTCTAGTGTCATTTTTCACAGAAATAGAGAAAACAATACTAAAATTCATATGGAACGACAGAAGTCTCTGAAAAGCAAAAGCAATCTTGAGAAAGACCAAAGCTGAAAGCATCAGTTACTGATTTCAAACTGTATCAAAAGCTATAGTAATCAAAAGAGTATGGCAGCAGTATAAAAAGACACATAGACTAATGGAACAGAATCAGGAACCCAGAAAAAGAGCCATATATGTAAGGTAAACTAATCTTTGACATGGGCACCAAGAATACACAATGGGGAAAGGATAGTCTCTTAAATAAATGGTGTTGGGAAAAATGAATATCCACATACAAAAGAATCGAACCGAACTCTTATTTTATACCCTACAAACACAGATTAGCTCAAAATGAATTAAAAACATAAAACCTGAAATCATAAAACTCCTAGAAGAAAACATTGAACAAAATCTCCTTGACAGTAGTCTTGGAAATCATTTCTTGAATATGGCACCAAAAGCACTAACAACAGAAGCAAAATTAAACACGTGGGACTACATCAACATAAAACGCTTCTGTACAGCAAATGAAACCATCAATAAAAAGAAATGGCAAGAATGGAATGAGAAAAAATATTTTCAAACCACATCTGATAAAGGGTTAATATCTTTTTTATTGAGGTATAGTTGATGTACAGTATTATATGTTTCAGGTGTACAAATAGTGATTCACAATTTTTAAAGGTTATATTCCATTTACAGTTATTATAAAAATTGGCTATATTCTCTGTTGTACTATACATCCTCGTAGCTTATTTATTTTATACATAGTAGTTTGTACCTCTTAACCCCCTACCCCTATCTTGACACTCCTCCCTTCCCTCTACCCACTGGTAACCCCTAGTTTGTTCTTTATATCTGTGACTCTGTTTTTTGTTATATTCACTAGTTGTATTTTTTAGATTCCGTATATTAGTGATATCATACAGTATTTGTCTTTCTCTGACTTATTTCACTAAGCATAATACCCTCCAAGTCCATCCATGTTGTTGCATATGGCAAAATTTCACTCTTTTTATGGCTGAGTGGTATTCCATTGTATATATCTTCTTTAACCATGCATCTGTTGATAGACACTTTGGTTGCTTCTATATCTTGGCAATTATAAATAATACTGCTATAAACATTGGGGTGTGTGCATTTTTTTGAATTAGTGTTTTCAGGGTTTTTGGCGGGGGGGTTGATAAATACGAATGGAATTCCTGGGTCATATGGTAGTTCTGTTTTTAGTTTTTTGAGAAACCTCCTTACTATTTTCCATATTGGCTGCACCAGTTTACATTCCTACCACCAGTGTATGAGGGTTCCTTTTTCTCCATATCCTCACCAACATTTGTTATTTATGGTCTTTTTGATTATAGTCATTGTGACAGGTGTGAGATGATAACTCATTGTGGTTTTAATTTGTATTTCTCTGATGCTTAATTATGTTGAGCATCTTTTCATGTGCCTATTGGCCATCTGTATATGTTCTTTGGAAAAATGTCTATTCAGATTTTTGCCAATTTTTTAACTTAAGTTGTTTATTATTCCATTATACAGTGGAATACTATTCAGCTCATTGTATGAGCTGTTTATATGTTTTAGATATTAGCCTCTTATTGGTCACATCATTTGAAAATATTTTCTCCCTTTCAGTAGGTTGTCTTTTTGTTTTGTCAATGGTTTCCCTTGCTATAAAAAAGCTTTTAGGTTTACTTAGGTCCCATTTGTTTATTTTTGCTTTTATTTCCTTTGCTTTAGGAGAAAGACTCAAAAAATATTGCTACCTTTTTTTGTCAAAGAGTATTCTGCCTAATTTTTTCTAGGATTTTTATGGTTTCTGGTCTTACATTTAGGACTTTAATCCATTTTGAGTTTATTTTTGTATATCATGTGAGAAAATGTTCTAATTCCATTCTCTTACATGTAGCTGTCCAGTTTTCCCAGCACCATCTATTGAAGAGAATATCTTTTCTCCATTGTATATTCTTGCCTCCTTTGTCATAGATTAATTGGCCATAAGTGCATGTGTTTGTTTCTGGGTGCTCTATTCTGTTCCATTGATCTATGTGTGTTTTTGTGCCAGCACTATACTGTTTTGATTACTGTAGCTTTGAAGTATAGTCTGAAGTCAAGCATGATTCCTCCAGCTCTGTTCTTCTTTCTCAAGATTATTTTGGCTATTTGGGATCTTTTATGTTTCCATACAAATTTTAAAATTATTCTAGTTCTGTAAAAAATGTCCTTAGTATTTTTATGGAGATTGCATTGAACCTAGATGGCTTTGGGTACTATGGTCATTTTAACAATATTAATTCTTCCAATCTTTCCATCTGTTTTTGTAGTCTTCAGTTTCTTTCATCAGTGTCTGTTTTCCAAGTACAGGTCTTTTTCATCCTTAGGTTTATTCCTAGGCATTTTATTATTTTTGATACAATTGTAAATGGAATTATTTCCTTAGTTTCTCTTTCTGATAGTTCATTGTTAGTGTATAGAAATGCAACAGATTTCTGTATATTAATTGTGTATCCTGCAACTTTACCTAGTTCATTCATGAGCTCTAGTAGCTTTTTGGTGGTGTCTTTGGGATTTTCGATGTAGAGTATCACGTCATCTGCAAACAGTGACAGTTTTACTTCTTCCTTTCCAATTTGGATTCCTTTTATTTCTTTTTCTTGTCTGATTGCTGTGGCTAGGACTTCCAATACTATGTTGAATAAAGTGGCAAGAGGGGGCATTCTTGTTTTGTTCTTGATCTAAGAGAAAATACTTTCAGCTTTTCACACTCGAGTATGATGTTAGCTGTGGGCTTGTCATATATGACCTTTATTATGTTGAGGTATGTTCCCTCTCTGCCCACTTTTGGAGATTTTTTTTTATCATAAATGGTTGTTGAATTTTGTCAAAAGCTTTTTTGGCATCTATTGATATGACCATATAATTATTATTCTTCAGTTTGTTAATGTGGTGTAGCACATCGATTGATTTGGGAATATTGAAAAATTTTTGCATACCTGGGATAAATCTCACTTGATGATGGTGTATGATCCTTTTAATGTGCTGTTGGATTCTGTTTGCCAATATTTTGTTGAGGGTTTTTGCATCTATGTTCATCAGTGATATTGGCCTGTAATTAAACTTTTTGTGATAGCTTTGGTTTTTGTATCAGGGTGATGCTGACCTTGTAGAATGAATTCAGAAGGGTTCCTTCCTCTGCAATTTTCTGGTATGGTTTGAAAAAGATAGCTGTTAACTTTTCTTTAAAAAATTATAGAATTCACTTCTGAAGCCGTCTGGTCTTGGACTTTTGTTGTTTGTTGGGTTTGTTTTTTTAATCACTAATTCAATTTCATTACTGGTAGTTGGTTTGTTCATATTTTCTATTTCTTCCTTTTTCAGACTTGGAAGATTGTACCTTTCTAGGAATTTGTCCATTTCTTTTAGGTTGTCTATTGGCATCTAGTTGTTCATAGTAGTCCTTTTTGATCCTTTATATTTCTGTAATGTCAGTTGTAACCTCTCCCTTTTCATTTCTGATTTGATTGATTTGGACCCTCTCTTTGTATTTCTTGGAAAAAAAATATATTCATCATGTAAAATTAAAAAAAAACAACTTCACATTGTACAACATAATTGTTATGAAACTTTTGTCAACTATACCTCAATAAATATGGGAAAAATAAAATTTTTAGAAAGGAAGATGAAAAATAAATATATTAATAGTGTTTCAGTTGAGAAACCCTCATCTGGAAGTTTATCATTTTTCTCTGTTCTCTTTATAGAATTTGCTTTTGTCATTATGAAAGTTCTTTGTTTATATATTCTATGCCAATGATCTCTGCTCTAATCTCTATAATTTCCTTCCTTCTACTTTTTTGGGTATACTCTATACTCTTCTTTTTAAACTCTCTTAACTTGAACCATAGGTTATTGGCAATAGATATTTCATCTTTTTTTTTTACATCTTTATTGGAATATAATTGCTTTACAATGGTGTGTTAGTTTCTGCTTTATAACAAAGTGAATCATTTATACATATACATAATGTTCCCATATCTCTTCCCTCTTGCATCTCCCTCCCTCCCACCCTCCCTATCTCACCCCTCGAGGTGGTCACAAAGCATTGAGCTGATCTCCCTGTGCTATGTGGCTGCTTCCCACTAGCTATCTATTTTACATTTGGTAGTGTATATATGTCCATGCCACTCTCTCACCTTGTCACAGCTTACCTTTCCCCCTCCCCATATCCTCAAGTCCATTCTCTAGTAGGTCTGTGTCTTTATTCCTCTCTTACCCCTAGGTTCTTCATGACATTTTTTTTCTTAAATTCCATATATATGTGTTAGCATATGGTATTTGTCTTTCTCTTTCTGACTTACTTCACTCTGTATGACAAACCCTAGGTCCATCCACCTCATTACAAATAGCTCAATTTCATTTCTTTTTATGGCTAAGTAATATTCCTTTGTATATATGTGCCACATCTTCTTTATCCATTCATCCTATGATGGACACCTGATCCCAGGTGAGTGAACACTATGGATAGTTAGAAATCAGAGAAACTTTAGTGAACAAATCCACATCAACCTTCCTCCACCAAGTCCTGACAATGCTGTTCAGTTATTTTATTTACCTTTAATTATCTCAACCCTCCCAGTCAATGTTTTGAATCTTGCTCATTCTTTTCAAACTCCAGCTAAATTTTGTTCTCCTTGTTTCCACTTTCACTGAGAAAAAAGAAACCATCCAATCTGAGCTCTCTCAACTCTCTTCTTGGAAATGTCTCCATGTATTCTTTCAATCTTTCTTCCCCCCATTCAGCTTCAGAACTGTCTCTTCTTTTCTGTTGATCCATATCCCCTCATATCTCATCTCCTTGAATCTCTGAACATGTGTGTGTCTATCTCTGCCTCTAGGATTTACTAGACTATTCAGCCTAATACTTTTCAAATCTGTCATCGAAATAAAATGATTATAAAACTTCTTAGGGACACCATCACTTTCAAACTGTCTTTCTTTGTCTCTCTCTACACACACACACACACACACACACACACACACACACACACACACACACATTTATATATCTCTTTACTAGGCGCTCCCTTATTAACCTCATGGAATAAAAACCAGCTAACTACCAAACTCATCAGCCAACTTTGCTTATTGCATTTTGATTATCTCTCAGCAGAATTTGATTACCACACCCTTTTCTTAATATTCTCCTCTCCCACACCTTCTTTTATGAGATACATTTTCGCTCCTAGCTCCCATTCTATTTTCCCATATCTTTTCTTTCTTCTTTTCTAAGTTCTCTGTCTTTTTTCACCCCTTAATTATAGATATTGTACAATGTTTTAAATTTTTTCCTTCTCTTTCCGTATTTCATTTTATTCTTCACACTCCTGGATTCCTCTTCTTATGTGCTTGTTACTGCCAAATCCATATTTCTAGTGCCAAAAATTGCTTCAAACCATCCTTTCAATGAAACCATTATTAATGGTCATCAAAGTTAATGACTTCTTTCTATTTACTTGCACAGCATGTTGCATAATTCATTTTGAGCCTAGTAATATTTCCTTGTATTGAGAGTAGCTATTTACATGTCTATGTCTCTCCCTTTCTCTAAAATATAAGTGCTTTGGAAGCAAGGACTGTGACTTTGCCATCTCTGTATGGTGATTTTGAGTATTGGATTTTTATATTTTCCAATGTGAAACACTTTCTGAGACAAATTTCCTCTCTGTCAGTATGTCAAGCTTTAACCCTGTGCTATCATTAACATCATCTGTACACATTGACCTCAGAGGTAGGAGCCAATTTTTGCTCTGCTTTACAGAGATTCAGCCCTATTCTAATTTCTGCGCCAAGGAAACTGTGCACAATGAGAGATTTCCTCTTTGCATTTTAGTACATCGATTCTAAGCATGACACTGTCTTGACCACTGACTTCCCTAAAGAATGTGTGGCGGCGTGTGTGTGTTGTAAAATTATTCAGTCAAGTCTCAAATGTCCTTCCAAATTGGTAGCTAGTAGAAGTATCAGCAGCATTTCCCATGAGTGGCAACAGAATAAGACTTCTGCTGGTTTGGGTAATCACTGCTTCATTTATTGCAACTTTGTCCAGGAGCTCAAGCAGTTATTTAATCTATGTTTTATATTTTATGTTTTTATTTATTTAAAAACTCACCTCTTTGTGTTGTAGTTATCTGCAATAAAATGAAGATTGAAATTTTGGTTGATATTTTCTCAACAATTCCAGTCAGTGAAATGAACTTTTTATTTTTTTGGTATGCCATTTCTTTCCTTTCTACTTAAAGGATGCTCAAATGGAGTTAGAGAGGCAAATCTGAGTTAATTTTTCAATTCTACGATTTCAATGGCCTTTCCTTTATCTCATTTTATCTTCCTGTGATGACCAGAATAGAATACATGATTTTCTTAGGTTTTATCAAAGAATAAGGGAATCCAATTAACATTCCTCAATATTAATATGCAGCTCTTCTTGATATCTTCCTTTGCATTTGTTGGCCTTTATAAAATAACTACCTCAGCATTACTAGTATAATAAAGTTCAACTTTAATCATCTGGAATCAGCAGTAGTCACTGTCTCCCATCACCCCTCCCCCATGTCCTTTATTCAGCCCACACTAGTTTGCTCAACTAGCATGTAGTAAAAGATGGAAAACTGCACTTGCTATAAGTATACCATTGAGTACCCCCTCACCTCCTGGAATGGTTAGTAGATTTTCTTGATTTATATGTGGTCTCACCACAAACTAAAAAAATTTTTAAATGTTACAATATAACTGAATTTTTAGTTCTGTTTTAAATTTTAAAAGCTCAAATTATAATGTTGATTTTTATTTTAGAATTTAGTTTTAGAGTTATCCCATGGTTTCTTCATATTTGCTGGCCCAGAAAATGTGAGTCAAAGCTTTCCGTAAAAAATTCAACAGAATATAAATTTAGTAGGTATTATCACCTACCCTCCATTACCAAACTTGTCTGTAACTGGAAAGAAAATGAACAGGCAATTTGGAAGATGGCTGTTGCTGATTAGGAGAGAGCTACGGAGAGTCCAGAACCTGTCACATCTACCTTGACAGGGTTCTCCTAAGATAACTAAGTACTAAGGAAACCATCTTGGGTGAAATGGACTTTTAGGAATCAAATCACTTCATCATTAATGTAGTCATCTACACATTATGTATACATATCATATTCTGCATTAAGATTTTCTACCCCTTTAAGTTTTCCTGCTAAAAGGAAAACTTTCTTCACTGATTTTTCAGGGCAATTAATAAAGAAGCTAAAGCAAAAAAAAACCTACCTTATAAAGAAACCCCCAGAGAGAATGATAAATTATTGAATTAAGCAGTGATTTAAACTGAATAAACATGCAAAGGTTTAGAAGTCTGTTTATCCACAGGTATAGCTATGATATTTAACCACTAAACATATATTACATCCTTGCTATAACAGAAATGTGATATAGAAGTTGAGAGGTTGGGTGATGAAACGGACCATCAGTTGTCAGGGAAAATGGTGCATCTTTGCCTCAACATGGACAGTGACCAAGTGATTTATTCAAATCAGTTAAGTGGTCTATATGGATAATCATCTTGTACAAATGGAATGGATATTCAATATCTAGTTTCAGGGATATAAGCTCTACGAATAACCCAGATAACATCTGTTTAAAATGAACAATAACTTCTACAGCATGGTCGTCTTTCTGAAACATCTTTCTTTAATTTTAATTTGAAACTATTTTATTTATTTATTTATTGGGATATAGTTGCTTTACAATGTTGTGTTAGTTTCAGCTGTACAGCAAAGTGAATCAGCTATACATATACATATATCCCCTCTTTATTGGATTTCCTTCCCATTTAGGTCACCACAGAGCACTGAATAGAGTTTCCTGTGCTACACAGTTGGTTCTCATTAGTTATCTATTTTATATATAGTATTGTATATATGTCAATCCCAATATGCCCCACACCCCCTTCTCCCCTTGGTATCCATAGGTTTGTTCTCTATGTCTGTGTCTCTATTTCTGCTTTGCAAATAAGTTCATCTATACCATTTTTCTAGATTCCACATATATGTGTTAACATACAATATTTGTTTTTCTCTTTCTGACTTCACTTTTCTGAAACATCTTTAATCTGGTAATTTATGTATAAATTTAAAGTACCATTATGGAATGTATGTACACAATTTTGAACCTTTTATAACTTCTGCTAATGCCATTTTTGAGAGATTAACACATTCATCATATGATTAGTGCCTGTTGTATAAATGGGTATTTTGTATGGTTCTAAGATTCCTTTTTCAAATTTCAAGGAATGGTTTGGTCCTGTTTCAAGGCCCTAAACACACTTTGTCACATGCTTCTTGGCCATATCAAATTTTACCACATCTCCTACAGTTTTCATCTTCCTAGACTCATAAGGCCTAACACTGAGTATGTATGAATGTCTCACCAATCTTTCCATCATTTTAGTTTCCCTTTACCAAATCTTTTGCAGCTGAGTTTCTCTGAACCCTGCTCTAGTGCTCCATAATAAAATGCCTGTCAAACGGAGATCCTTTTCCAAGTAGGTACTACCAAATACTCCATCAAAAAACAATTATTTCTTTATTATCTATTTATTTTAGTTCCTGCCAGGGTATGATAGTGATCAGCTATTCACTGCATGTAATTATGAGTACTGACTTGGCTTCTGTAGGAAGTAGAAGGAGTAATTTAACCCATAGATATTTAATCTTTCTTAGAGGACTTATGGGAAAATTATACATAAGGATAAATATCAGCATTAATATTTAAAATCCAAGTGGCTTGGAATAAATTTGTCATGAGCAGGAAGTATAAAGCCCAAGCAATGTTTAAAACTTATGACATAAATTGATCAATCTTTGTAGATCTGAATTGGTTAAACTACTATAGTTATGTATTTTAAGTTCATAGTACTTGAAGTTTTAAATTTCCACTTCATTTATAATTCAAGGCAAATGAAATGAAGACAGCATTTAGGAGACCAAATATAATTTTAAGAGAGAAAACAAGAGTTTAGTTTGAACTGTGGTCTTCTGCCACTTACTTGGTTGTTAATTTGCTCCATGACCTTCAGTCAGTAACCTCACTGTGTCTCAAAGGATATAATAATCCTGACCTGCTTTACAGAGGCGTGCTGTACCTTAATTGATGTGTGTTAAGTGCCTGGAGGTACTTTAATGAAAGCCATTATTGAAATGCAATTATTAACATTTGGGATAATGAAGTTAGCTTAGATGGTTTAGCCAAGCCTGGTGTGAAGATGGTTTCTAAGTTCAAGAGCATAAAAATTCCCTGATGCAAAAAGGCCTAAAAAAGCAAAAATAGAAAATGAAACCATAACTGGCTTATTTGCTGACTTTAGCAGCATCGGGACCTGCAGTTTATTGCTTTGTCTCTGATCAAGTGCATTGCAATCAATGCGAATTACTACAGAGATGCTAGGAGATAATTTTGCAAAAATGTCAAAAATGCAAAATTTCGGAGAGCTGGATAGGCTAGAAATGACTATCGATTTTGTGAAGGTTGGTAAATTACTACAATACCACCTTACTTTAAGGTAGATTGCAAATCTTGCATTTTAAGCAAGATCAACTCTAATTTTAAACTTCAGGAAAGGCTTAGTGTATTACATGCATTACTTTCATCCATGAGAAATTTAGAAGATCGTGTGCTTACCTAGTATAAACTAGCTGTGAAATTTCCAGTAGGGCTCATCCTTCTGCTCAACAGTTCCTGCCTGTTTATACATTTCCGTGGGTTTGTCTTTATACTCAGAGAGCAATCAGACCAGAATAGAAATAAGTTAAAACAAAAAACAAAGGTTAAAACTCCTTATTCTCAAGAAATGACAGAAACTAACAAAAACAGCATTTTCAGAAAATGGTCTGAAAAATAGCCATTCAAACTTAAGAAATGTCATACTTTTTAAAAGTATGTGATGTCAATTGCATTTAAATAGCATAACTGTCTAGAACATAGGGTCACAGAAACTGAAAATTCAGTATTTAGAGGAAGTTTCTTCAACTGCATCTTAGTTTTCAGACACTAAAATTTCGGTGCTTCTAGAAGTATATAATGTAATCATTCTGTTAGGATTCATTTTTGTGTTTATATTTGCTAAAAATGTCATGCAAAAATATGTTAAAAACTGCAACAGACACCCATGATATCACTTCCCACAATTAACGAATTTTATACTAATGAAAAGGTTTTTTCATCTTTTATTTCATATTATGTATGTATTTAACATGGAGAACATTATTTAAAGCCCTTTGTTTTTTTCCTCAGTCCAATTCTTCTCCCAGTTTCATTAGCACATAGCACTATTGTAAATATTTTATAAATATAATTTGGTTTAATATTTTATTACATATGTATATTAGTAAGCAACATATACTATTGGGTTTTAATACTTGTATGTTTTAAATGTATATTAATGGCATTGTACTGCTTGTATCATTGTGCAGTTTGCTTTTTCACTTAATATTATGTTCTTTGTATATATTCATTTTGATACAT
The DNA here is from genome assembly GCF_008692025.1 of Phocoena sinus. Classification (NCBI taxonomy): domain Eukaryota; kingdom Metazoa; phylum Chordata; class Mammalia; order Artiodactyla; family Phocoenidae; genus Phocoena; species Phocoena sinus. The sequence continues at coordinate 108,352,043 of NC_045784.1, forward strand.
ACAGACCTATTTCATTCATTTCAACATATATAGTAGTATGCCACTATATCCATATACCATAATATTCTTATATGTACTTCTTCTTATGGGTGTTTAGATTGATTTTTTTTTTTTGCTATTATAAAGTGTATGAATGTTTGTGCACATGTGCAAGAGGTTTTCTTGGGTATTTACCTAGGAGTTGAAATGATAATTATATATATATATATATAAAAACTTGCCAGGTAATATACATTACCTTCTGAAGAGCTTATGTCAATGCAAACTGTCATCAGTAATACATTGGATTTAAAATATTTTTAAAAACTATTATCACTTGGCAAGAGGATGCACAGAAGTATGCAGTGGTGGAATATATTGATATATGTATATGTATATATATGTGTGTGTGTATATATATATATGTATATGTATATATATATGCAGGTTTTCTAGGACTGCCATAAAATAACACAGACTGATTGACTTAAAACAACAGAAATTTATTTTCTCACAGTTATGGAGGTTTGGTTTCTTCTGAGGCCCCTGTCTTTGGCTTGCAGATGGCCACCTTCTTGCTGCATTCTCACATTGCCTTTCTTCTGTGCTCATGCATTCCTGGTATCTCTTCACTTGTCCAAGTTTTATCTTCTTATGAGGATACCAGATTGGATTTGGGTCTACCCACGTTATCTCATTTAACTTTACCTCTTTAAAGTCCCATCACCAAATATAGTCACATAACAGGGTACTGGGGGTTAGAGCTTCAACATATGAATAATGAAGTATTGTGAAGGAATATAGTTCAGCCCATAAAATCTGTGTATATCTATTTTTGTAGTCCCTTAATATATATAAATATATGATTTAGATAAATTATTTAAATATTTAGCAATCAGTATAAGACAGGAATTGCATTTTTTTAGTGAAAGTAAATTCTCACTTTAAAATTTAGATCAGACAGGAAATATGAGGAGCTCTTTTCCTGAGAATGGAATGTGACTTCTTCCCCCATCTTGTAACTAACTCACCAATCTCAACACAGTTCAAAGAAGTCATGAATGTGCTCTATTTAAAAATGAAGGTGGGAGGGAGGAAGACGCAAGAGGGAAGAG